>NC_143499.1:33905000-34057291 GCF_051622355.1 Phaseolus vulgaris
TTATTTTTTTATCTTTTTTAGTAGTTTACCATTGTGTTGACCGTTGACCATGTGTAATAACTTATTATGAGTGTACTAGATACACAAGTAGATTCAGATGTAGGCGTTGAAATTTTATTTTACGATATATTTAAAAGGACATAGTTGTAGGAATATAATGTTTTTTTTTTCTTTATATATATAACATTTTATCTTTTTCTAAATCATATATTATTGGATTCTGGAGTATATATTAACTTTGATCTTTTATAAGATATTTTTTAAGTACTATATTAAACTACTTATTACCAAAACCATTTCAATTTTACAATACATTATTATTGTATTTGAAAAAGTTATTGAATTTTTATGTATGAACAATAGTTTCCAAAAATATGTGGACAAAAGTATTTGATTAAATTAAATATTTTAAAGTATGTTTTGCTTAAATACTTTTAAAAACTATAAATATAACTAATTTATTTATGAGATGAAATTAGTTTATGGGTAAGTTTTAAAATATTTTACTTTTAAATTAATATTTTTTAATTACTTTTCTCTTTTATGGAAAAGTGTTTTTTTTTTTAAACTTGTGTCTATGTACTAACTCTGTAAGAGAAGTAAAAACGTAATTATTACAATAAAAACCTAATTATTAAGACATTGTTAAAATGGGACAAAATTATATGAAACTTCTGTACATTAAAATTAACTATACGATCTTATAGATTAATTAATATAGATGGAGAAACAAGTCCTCATTTTGCTGGCATGATCTACTTCGTTATATTTTTAAGAAAACACTAATAAATATTTCAAAAGTACTACTAAGAATATAGAAACTTTGTTAATAATATATAGCTTCATCATGCTCTTTAGAATTTTACTCATTGAGCAATATGATAATATGATATTTTAAAATATTAATTTTTGTTCCAGGTATTAATTCAAAATAAAAATAAAAATATTGAAGTTGTTCATTATAGCTTAATTTTTCAAAAAAAACAGGTAGACAGGTGCATTATTAATCTTAAAAAGAGGGTATGAAAAATAAAGAAATAATTGAATCCTCCTTCCCACGTCACAGAGTTTGTTAACTGCTTAAGGAACCAGCAATTGAAAAATGGTCTCTCTCACGATCAACCCACCGTTTCTTCTTATTCTCCCGGTGGAGACCTTTATTCTTTTCATCCAACGGTTCAGAGTTTCCATAAGATGCCACGCGTCACGAGACGACGCAAGTTGCATTTGATCCCAGGTGTGTTCTGAACGCGATTCCTTTGGGGAGGATGAAGAAGAAAGGTATTAAGGTAGTTGAGGTGAGGTGAGGTGAATTTAGGAGACTCGGTCCTACCCTACTAAGATACGGTTATAGCGGTGGGGGATCCGCAACAGAACAGAGATGACTAATCTGCAAATACAAACAGAAGAAGCCGGTCATAGTCAAACCCCGCTTCTAATTTCAATTCAACATCAACAACAAGCAGACCAAAATGGGGATACTAATGCTAATACCAATAATAATGATAATAAGAAGAACGACGATGATGGTGATGGTGATGGTGACGGAGAGAATGACTATGAGGAGGACGAGAGTGAAGTGGAGGAGAGCTTGGCGCGGTTGGAGTGGTTTCTGACCGTGTTAGGGTTCAACCAGCACTCGGTGTTCAGTTTGGTGCTTTCGTGGACCGTGTTCGCGGCGGTTGGAGTGGCGGCGCCACTTGTGGCGCTGTCCATGTGCAAGTGCGCGGAGTGCGATAGGTATGAGATTCAGACCTTTGAGATGGTGATCGTGGGGTTTCAGGCGACTCTCGCCGCCGTGTCCTTGCTCTGTCTCTCCCACAACCTCCGCAAGTACGGTCTCCGCAGGTTCCTCTTCGTTGACCGCTACTCTGGAAAGATGCATTGCTTTCACCGTGACTACGTCGCTCAGATTTCGGTCTGTTTCCTTGTCTCCTTCGCTAGCTCCAGCGATAATTGCACTGTTTGTCATCTGCTTTACTTGCGTGCTTAATTGCTTTATTTGACTCGAGTTTTTTGGTGATGAACACTTTTTGGCGTCGTTAGGGTTTTTGCTCGAAATCAGAATTCGTTGCTCTTTGTTCTATTCTTGTTATTATTATTATTATTATTATTATTGAACATTTGCCTTATTTGAGAACTTTTCGAAATGAGAGGAGTCAAATCGTTGAAGATTATCTTGTATTGTTTCGGTTCTTCCTTATTCGATTGTATGAACATGTTATCATTCCTTATTATTCTTCTATTCCTCATCAAACAGATCTAAAAGTTAGAACAAATAATGTACGAAACTTACACAGTTCCACAGGTGTTTTTCAATCGAAATTAGAGTTTCACTTCTGGAATTTGTATAATAAGAGATGCATTAAATGCCAACATAGATTACTTCAGGATTTTTTATGATAAAAGATTCATTAAATGTCAACACAGATTGCCGAAGTGAAACTTTTCATTTTGATTGGAGAGCACAAGGCTAGTTTATTACGGTATCTTGTATAAAAAAACTACCTTACAAAGTCATACAGTGTGATTTCTGATTAATTCAGAGTCAAATTTTATGGCAATTAAACTTTGCTTTTACTGTTAATAGGGATCTATGCGCTTGCTTTTTCTGTGGGTTTTGCCATGTTTCCTTCTGAAGACCGCCCGAGAAATCATTCGCATTTTCTATGTTCAACATGGGTCCTGGTGGCTTTCATTCGCTATTCTATCAGCTTTGATTATATCCTGGACTTATATGAGTACAATTTCTCTGTCCGCCTGCATTTTATTTCACTTGGTCTGCAGTTTGCAAGTGATCCATTTTGATGATTATGGGAAGCTCTTGCAAAGGGAAAGTGATGTTATAGTTTTTATGGAAGAGCACATTCGGTTGCGTTATCATCTCTCCAAGATAAGTCATAGGTTCAGAATCTATCTGCTTCTGGAGTTCTTGGTTGTCACGGCTAGCCAAGTTGTGACGCTTTTGCAGGTCACTGGATATGGTGAAATGCTTACCTTCATTAATGGTGGAGATTTTGCTGTGAGTTCTACACTATGTTCAAAGTGTTTATGCATTTAGATTTAATGAACTAGTTACTTTCATTTCACCATTCATCGTGTAATGTTTTTTTTTTCTCAGGTATCCACACTTGTTCAGGTGGTGGGCATCATTATTTGTTTGCATGCTGCAACAAGAATTTCTCATAGAGCTCAAGGCATTGTTTCCCATGCAAGCAGGTGGCATGCAATGCTAACATGCACATCTTCTGATGCACCACAATTGAGGAGCTCTGCTAGTGCAGGGAGCTTGGAGGCTGCAAACCATTTAAATGCCATACATGTAGACTATTCTGAAAGTGATCTGGAGTCAATGGATTATGCTGGAATGTTTTCGAATACCCAATGGGCTTCTTACGTGTCTTCACATCACAAGAGACAAGCTTTTGGTATGTATTACCTGTCTGTAAACTGATCAATGTTACATTTTTTTTTTCTCGTGATAAAAAGAAATTGTTTATAGAAACATCATATTATCATATATGCTTCCTTGGTATCTTGTAATTTCTTATAATTTCATCTTGCATGAGAACATAAAATAATCTGATAATGTTACACGAAATGCTGTGAAGGGTATAGGTGTGTTGCAAGGCCAAATTGAGATGAAATAATACTTCAACGACAGATTATTGAAATCAGAACTAGGAAAGATCCAAGGAAAATTTATGTTAGTGTAGTTTTCTGGTTTTATTAAGTTTTTTATTAATATATTGTGAAGTCTATTTTATCTTGTACATTCAACTCATACTGAAAACATTTGGTCCAGTGAAAGAGGTATCTAACATTGTCTAAGAGAAGGAAAAACGTATTTCTGCTAATTTTCTCTAAAAGGTACATCCGAGTGATATTCATTTGCATTATTATCTTTCGTGTTCATGAACCAATACTAGCTTAAAATGGCTACCTACAGCAGGCTATGCAAACATTTATTATGATACATCTGATTAGATTAACAAATTAGCTTTCTTAGAATCATCTTCCATATGTAATGTGCAATAAACATGCCATCTCTAGAAAATATTGAAAGCCTAAAGGTTCATTTTGCATATGTAGATTACTATTACTAGGTCATTCCCTTGTCCTCATAATAATTACCACATAAATCACAATTTTTTGCAAATGTGAATTTTCTCATTTTGTGAGATTAGTGCGCTGAATTTCCTGGTTCATATATGAATGACTTTATTTATTATCAATACATTGGCAGTCGTGATAAATTACACACAACTTCTATACAACTGCTTTTGGAATGTATTTTTCAAGTTGAGAAACCTTGTTCCTTCTGGTTTCAAGACTTGAACTCTGGCTGTTAGCTTGTTTTGTGTCCACCAGGAGGATTTCGTGCTTATTGTTTTCTTCAAATATGCAGTGATGTATTTGCAGACAAATCCAGGAGGAATAACAATATTTGGATGGACAGTGGATCGATCTCTAGTCAACACAATATTTTTCCTTGAATTAAGTCTGGTTACCTTTGTTCTCGGTCAGACGCTAATCTAAGGATAAAATTTGCTCGCTGACCAAACAAGCCTTTCGTTTTAGGCCTTTCCGGCGGTTATGATTTTCATTTTGATTGAAAGCCCTCCACTAATAGCCATAGTTCTTCCTGGGGACCCAAGGATAATGAATTTATATGCCGAGCCAGGAGAAATTATTACATGATCTGAGATACCAGTTTCAAATGATCTCCTCCATGTAGCAAAAAAAAGGAGTTTTTACTCTCGGAAATTGACAAACTAGGTTACACATCACATGGAGATTAGCGGGGACTATGGACGCTTGGAGCTTCTAATAATTTCTTCTGTGTCAGAATGTTGCATGCACACAGCAAAGAAGCAGACCCGTGATCATGAGATTTGTGGTGCCGCTGTCAAATATGCCCTTTGGCCTCTTCCCCAATTCCCCAGCAACGCAAATATCATCTCCAAATTCTGTTCGTGATTCTTATTCCTCCCGTCAGCATACTGACACTTTTGTTGATCTTGTGACTTCGAATTAGCACATTAGGCAAGCAAACAACTTTTCCTTAAATCCATACAAGCGCAAAAGATATTTGCGGTTTTTAACATACTTGGGCTAATCGAAGCAGTCTTTCTCATTGTTTTGATTCTTAACCTTAGGTTTGCACCATCTCATTTGAAATGGAAGGATCATATTTGTAGAAGAGTTTCCCCATTCTCTGGACATTTGTGGCTCTTATAAGTGCGTTGTCTTGTTGAATGCGTATAACTTTTGCTCTTACGCTAAGGGCCAATCGCGTTGGGTGTTCAAGTCTTGGTGGACAGTGATATTTCCAACCAAGTAATGTTGCTTGCAAATTCTGATGTAGTTAGGTTACAGTATTTCTTTTTATTATTGTTTGAGATATCCTTAGGGCGATTTATATTATGTAATGGACAATATTTTGAATTTAGCTGGTGCCGATCAGCTTTGTAAGATGTTTATAATAAAGCAACGAACCTTTGTCCATACTATCTTAGAAATACCGTTATACAGTTAAGTGAGGAAAAATGATGTTTTCCTGATTCCTAAAGGAAAAATGATACCTTTGTCCATTTTCTTCCGAATGTTGTTTTCTTTATAACTAAGCAAATTTCACTTATTTTTTTATTTAATAATCATTAATCGTTTGCAGAGTGAGATTTTGTTTTAGACTTTAAAATTATGGATTTTAGTTTCTATAATATGAGTAAATTTGTTATTGATCTTTCTTTTTTTTTCTCTTTCAAATACTCCAAATTTAAAATGAATATTTTTGGTTCCTGGAGATTAGGAATGTAGGAAAGTTTATAAGATGTTAACATTATACAACAAAAAATTAAACATTTTTTAGAATGATCACTTGATCTTCTTTTAAGCATATAAATTGTTAGCAAGTGTCACATACTAGTAAGGTTTTAAAACACAAACAAAGTTGATTTTCTGATATGTGAGTTATCACTTTTCATAAGGACTTATTTGCAGTGTATTGTGCAAGTTTTTCAGGATACAACAAAATTTTATTGAAATTTTTTGAGAATCAGAACTAGCAAAAGCTACTCTTAAAAGGGTAAGAACCCAACAAACTCAAAAAAATTAGAAAGTAAAAGAAAAGAATAAAAATGAGTGAAGAGGAAGAGAGGGAGAGGAAAAAATGTGAGAAGATGAAGAGGCAATGAAGTTGTGAGTGATGTGGACGAAACCCTTTTTATATAAGGAGAAGAACAAAAATCTGATGCAACTTTCACAACCTAGATTACTGACACGCTCCATGGGCCTGGACGTCAGAAACAGAGCAACTGTCGGAGATGGAGGAAGACCTGCGAGAAAGGAGGAAGACACTCCCCTGATCTAGATGGCGCCAGACCTGGACCATCTCGAAACTGCAGAGATACCGTCCAACTTCCATTTATTTCTCGATTCCGTGTTCCGCAAAACTCTCCCCTGGATTTGAAATGGGATAGGAACGTTCACTGCGTCACCTTTGCAACTCTTGCTTAATTTTCGCACCACTCTATTTTGATATCTTTAGCGATATCTGATGGGTTCCAACAATCCCCCACATTTGCAAAAGATAAAACATACAAACAAGAAAATCATGGGTTCATATAAGATGTAATGCATCAAAGCTGGTATAGCAAGCTATATGAACTAGTCTTAGATTGATGAACTTAACACACAATGTAGTTGGTATAACAAGCTATCTGAACCAAGACACTTAGTATGTGTTAGAGGTTTATCAGTCACAATACACCCCCACATTACTTGTTATCATTGTATTACGCTTACTTGGCCATGTGCGTATTCAGTATTCATGAGTGCTGAGATATCGCTAAGATCTCATGCAAGAGACCCCACTTGAAACTCATATAGGTAATTTCATCAAGTGTATGCTGCAAATCATACATCACCCATAAGGAATATGAAAATCATTAAAACTTTGTTAATTGTTAAAACTCTTTTACCTTAGAGTTTTAACCACAAAGTTTATCATCTCGATAATGCAGTATCTATCACTTTCACACACACCATAGGAATGAACCTTATTCCTGGGATCTCCAATCACAAAGGTCGGGTTTCCATTACTTGTTTGTTTGCAAGTGGCTTAAGTCTCATTCCCCTCGATGATTCTAAAATCAGTTTTCTCCCTAGGGGTTTTGTCAGAGAATCTGCCAAATTTTGTTTTGACTTGACATAGTAAATAGAATTGTTCCACTCTTTAGCAACTGCTTCACTAAATTATGTCTTAATTGTATATGTTTGTTCTTTCCATTATAGGTTTTATTTTTAGTTATAGCTATTATTCGATTGGCAATAATGCATTGATACAGATAATTTCATTCCTAATGTTTGCTAAGAAGTTTTTCAATCACTCAGATTCCATTTCGAGAGCAACAGCTTAGATTCCATTGTTGGTCTTGCAATAATATTTTGCCTGGTTGATCTCCATGTAACTGCACCACCCCAAGTGTAAATACATAACCACTAGTGGATTTTATCTCATTTGAATCAGAGATCCAGTTAGCATAATTGTACCCTTCTAGAACAACGAGAAATCTACTATACTCAATGGCATAATCCATTGTACCTCTCAAGTATTTCATGAGTCTCGCAAGCGCATCCTAATGATCCTAACCAGGACATTGAGTGTATCTACTTAGTGTACCTACTGCATAAGCAATATCTGATCTAGAAAAGCTCATTAGATGCAATAAGCTTCCAATTATTTGGGCATGCTTAGTTTGAGAAATAGATTCTTCTATGTTCTTCTTAAATTTAGAGTTAGCATCATAAGGGGTTTTCACTGGCTTAAAGTCATAGTAACCAAACTTCTTAAGAAGTTTTTCAGTGTATTATTTTTGGGATAGTAATATACCATTTCCCTTTCTTATAATTTTAACTCCTAGAATCACACTTGCTTCACCCATGTCTTTCATCTCAAACTTAGATCCAAGAAATAATTTGTTTTAAAAACAATATCATTGCATGTGCTTAGCCAAAAGTGATTGTGTCCAAAGAATGTGTGTAGTTCAGTCAAAAGTGGTTGAATCCAAAATAATTGTATCTTGCAAAGTTAGTGAAAACTTGATCGAGTTGATCAAGAATTGGACACAATCTAGGTTTGTTAGAAGAATTATTAAAATAACTTGTGTAAATCTCTTTATTTGTTATCTTTTATATTGAATTTTATTTATTTACTTCTAATCAAAGAAAGAAAGTTTTGCAAAATCTAGTTTTTTTAAAATATAAATCAACAATGTATCTATCCTTTTTGCCTTTTTGAAGTTGCATCTAACAAGCTTCCTCAAATAAATCTCCCAACTGAAACTTCTTTTTGTTCGTGTTTATAGACAAAGCTTTGTGAAAAGTTTTAAAAAAATAAATAAATGCAAAATTCATTCCTTCCTTCCTTCTTGTATATTTGGCATATTCTCACCGTTGGTATTAGAGTTCAACCTTTAAAGGGTTAAACGCTTGTTTGCAACTACAAAGAAGATCCACATGGCTGACATAAAAGGGTGTCTAATCGTTGAGGTAGCATCCCTCACAAAGCCATCAACGTTTCTAAGGAGGACTACCCCTACTGGAAGGATATGATGAAGATGTACATCAAGTTCATACGAGGAGATACTATCATTAAAGTGCTAAAAGAGGATTGGATACAAGACAAGTTTGAGCAGATGCATTTGAACAACAAAGTAATTTACATGTTTATCTATGATTTGTAAAAAAACGAATATAAAAAGGTTTGCAAATTGAAGAGTGTCAAGGATATTTGGTACTCCTTGAAAATGAACACCAAAAAGTAAATGAAAATGTTTAGTTGAGGAAAGTTATCACCTTCACACGCTAATATGAGTCTTTCACCATGAAAGATGGTGTGATTGTGGATTGGGTTTTGTATACTTTTGAACTATAGCTTTGAAAAGTTAAGAATCATGTTAAGAATTGGTCACTAATTCTAACAATTGGTGTCAGAGTTGAGTTCTTGAAAGTTACTCAATTTTCGATCCTAAAATCTTTTTTGAAAATGGTTGAAAAACTATCCTTTAGACATGGTGCTTCTATTAAAAGGTAACATTTATTTTGTGGACTGAACTATCAATTTTGGTGCCTATATTTAAGGACAAAGACCACCACTTTTCAGGAGGCAAATAAAGAAGCAGATGTGAGATGAGCTTTTAGAAATCTTGAGAATGCTCGAGATGCATCTCTAAGATAACTAGCAAAAGAAGCATTTACATTGTTTGAACAAGGTCTTTATGCAAGATTATATGAAAGTAAATGAAAGAAAGTTGGAGCTTTGAAATCTTTAGATAAGAAAAAAAATACTTATGAGGTTAAGGCAAAAAAATTTAATTGCTGAAGAAATATCTCTCATCTCAAAAAAGTTTAAGCAAATGATTAACGAAAAAGTCAGTGCTCGCCAACAAAAGATAGGAAAGTTTCATAAAAAAAAGAGTTAAAGATAACTTTTTGGTTATCTTCTCTGAGTGTAGAATACCTAGCCACGCCCCCAAACTGGAAGAAAAGCAAAGATTTAAGAGGAAAACTTTAATGGCCATATAGGAAAATTCAGACTTCAATGAAAATCTATGTCTGATAAAAAAATTTGCAGCGGATAAGGAATTAATAACTCCAACTTTTCTTTTCAAACTTATCATATCCATCGTTTGATGAAGATGGTGAAAATTATGTCTAATAAAGATATTTTTACTAGCTACAACAAAATCTTTGGCAGTATTTAAAATTAAGATAAAAAAATTTAAAGCTTTAGATTTTAAAATAAGAAGCTCAAAGAGAAACACAGATGCTGAAAAGATAAAGATAAAGTCTCTTGAAGGAAAGATATTTTTCTGCAAGAGCATTTTTCTAAATTTGCTAAGAGTTCAAAACTCTCAATCCTCTCTTCTCAATCGTAAGACATTCATCAGATAAATTTGACCTAGATTACGACTTGAAAAGATAAATTATGTTAAGAATATTAAGACTATTTACCATATTGTGATATGTTTAGACACTCCAATATTAGATGCAAGCACAAGAAGTAAGATAAATCTAATAAGAAAGATCCAAAAAGATGTAGGAATCAAAGAATCTTATAATTCTTGTTGCAAATACGTTGTATGGAAAAAGCTGATAGACTAAGTTTCTAAATATGTTATTTGCTTTGCTTTAACTAATTGTATGAATTGCTTATATACAGAAACTCAACTCTTTTATATCCTTTATTTATCAAAATAATTATATTCATTTTATCTAAACAATTCGTGATTTTTATCCTACGTTAAAAATTTGTATATCTTTTGTGTTATGTCTTCTGTTTTTTTTACTATATTTTCTTTAATGTTTCTTAAAAAAAATATGCGTGGGGAGAATTTTATTTCAGTAATTATTGCTGTATTGATATTTTGATATATTATGTTATCAGAAAAGATTCAGAATCAATTGTTCAAAGTAAAGTAAAACAAACTCGTACACTTTTTCAAATTCATATGCATTCCCTCTTCCTGCAACAGCTTCGGTATAAAGGTTTAGTTCCTATATACTACACCATTTGTTCATTGACTGGTTGCCGAATATGAACTCATCTTCCCAAAAGACAAATGAATCAGAAGCGATTTCAGGGATAAATATGTAAATTTTATTTGATTTAATTTAAGGGAAAGTTCGAAAAACGTTTCTACAGGTTACCACCGATCCATCTTAACAATTCAATAATTAATTAATAAATCTAGTGGTAAATTGTACTTTAGCTCAAATTGAATTAATAAATCTACAGATACATTCTACATTGTGAAACAATTATTTTTTAACTTGATAGAACCATTTAACATAGCATAATATCCAATATTGTTAATCTTAAGTATATCCCTATCAAAAATAATAATAGACATGAGTCCATTTATCATTCAGAAGGCTAATAATGAATACCAATGTATAGAAATTATTATTTGCCTAATTAAAAAAATTAGAATAAAACAAAGTGTATAAACGATTAGAATTACAGTTTTACTGTACTCTTAATTTCCTTCTAATTTAATTTCAATTGTACCCGAATCCAATTTGCAAATACCAAACCGTCCTCAAAGTCCTTTTCCATTAGTCTTAAACAACAGATATTTATCTCCCAAAAATAAATCTTAGATATTCATATAATAACCCTAACTAGAAGACAGCTTAAAACATTAATAGAATTATAAATTTACTTTTAACAAATGCTATTGAGTGCTCTATAGACACTGATTAGAAAAATAAAAGCAAAATGGTTTTTATAGGAATGCATTAGAACCGTTCTCCTATGGTTTGTTATAGCGCTTATGGATTTCGATACAACCGATATTCTTAAAATAATAGTTAGCAAGACGTTTTACTTTAATAATCTCATTCGGAGTTCAGATTTAAAGGTGTCTTAAATAATTAAGTTAAGAGTTCATTTGACTGAACCAAAAAAATCAACTGCAACTCAACAAAAGGAGTTTGATATACAAGATCTACCATTACCCAAAATGTTCGCCAATCCTTGACAAGAGGTTAGCAATTACACTTCAATATACATTAAGAAAAATTAGAGGTTCAACCTTTTAGTATAGTTTAGGTTACCTGTAAGGTGAAATGGATCTATTAGAAAATCAACAAAATTCAAAACCTTAACTTATTGGGAGGGTTGGAAATCCCATAGAATACATCATCCGACGTTGCGTTTTTTCGGCCTTTTCCCTAGGTGCTTAGCAGTCCTAACTTCCACTCTTGCTGTGTGAACCATGTTATTTTGTGTTCCCGTTTCCTGCTCAATTTTTCTCTACCTTTAACAAGGCAAAACTATTCAAGCAATTTTTATTTCTCTCTACCTGCCACATATCAAAGGCAACTCCATGCAATTTTTATTTTTTGTTTCACAATTCAAAAGACCATTCATGCAACATTCATCAAATAAATTCTTGATTACTGCTCCATTTTCTCAAATTCTTACGAACTATTTACAACATTGTAAAATCATACATAAGTTGTATACTTGTCACAAATATACCCACCATGATTTTATATCCTTTTAATTGTACAATGACTTTTTATGCATTTTAGTTTACTAAATTGAAACAAAAGGTCCTAGGCACCTGACCCCATAAAATTTCAAGTTAGACACAAGAAAAACTCAAGTATTCCATCCTACAGACACAGCAAAAAAAACACATACAGACGAAACCCTAAACCTATAGGCACGATAAAACAATATATGTGCATGTACTGAATTGCCTCTGTATGCCTAGTGTGTATTCAACTACCCACTCCAGTCCAAAATAGTTCAAGCCTTCTACTATGTCAAACAATATACATAGATAAACAATAACCTCGAAGAGTAACTAAAACAATATATATGCATGTAATGAATTGCTTCTATGCCTAGTGTATGTTTGAATTCATCTCCAAATTCAAGGTCATGCGCTAAGATTTAGGTTCAATGTCATCGATGTGTACAGAGAAGCACCCAAGTTTGAGTGGATCTTGGGTCTTTCCCTACCTTTACACCCAGTCCAGCCGATGATCCACGAGAACTGTTAATTCACAGATCATTTTCCAATCCTTCGACATAATCCAAATCTTATTTAAGAAAAGATCTTCTACACAACATATAAATGATTTGTGGACACGGCCACTATGAAATACAAACCCATCCACACTTAAATAACAAACCTAATATTTCATATCAAAAACTGTCTTCTACCAATTGAAATATAAAAAAAAAATACAGCTTATGCTTACAGCATTAGCCATCCATTGATGAAATCCAGTAAATGATGTTGAAAGGGAAGTGGATGCTTTACATCTCTTAGCAACCCAATCTCCCAGCTGTACCAATTAATAGAATTATCAATTGTACTATAAGCATTGCAAAAATGCATCAATTCTTGCAGAAATCATGAAAGCATAGTAAAAGGTTTCCGTCTTATATTGAAATTTAAAAGAGAAAAAAACTACCCACAATGTTCAAATGAAAAAATAAGTAAAACAATGACCAAGGAATGTAAACAAGCGGGGAATTGTTGTTCAACCCGGTAAAGTACTTTTCATGGGTATTGGAATATTAAGAAATCTAAAATAACTGTTGGCCATCAGATCAAATTACCGCTTGCAAAATTCTTTTCAAACTACTACAATGTAGTGTGCCCGAGTAAAAAATTCAGGGAATTGTTAAACTGGTTAATATAAAGTTGACTACTTTAATGGGAATTGGAATATTAAGAAATCTCAGTTAACATAAATTTCTCCAATTCTCAGAAAACACACCTGAGTACTTGCTCCTAAACATGCTTCAATCAAAACATTTCACCATAAACTGGGCATAACACTGAGGCAGTCAGTGCATAATTCAATGTTATAATCTACCACATCGCATTTTAGGAGAAGGATGGGCAAGGGGGACCATATCATTGATACTAAGAATTAAGAAATTATTACAGCACAGTAAAAGTAAATAATTCAGATCTTAAAAATCTATAAAGACAAAACGGAAAAACACATTATAACAAACCAAGTTTTGCTTTGTACCTCTAGAGAGACTGAAGGAACAACTAATTGAAGTTCTATACTTTAAGATATACTGGTAACCTCCTCAACCTGCTTGCTTTGATACTTGATACTGCAGTGACATTTGCAGACAACTATCATAAAAAATTCTTGTATTCATATGATAATAAGATAACTGTTTTGCTAACTTTCCACTTCTTGAATTGACGAGAGCAAACACTAGAGGTATGCAAAGCTGAAAATTAGTTGTTTATTTCCTTGTCATGGGGAAGAGAGATGGAAAATAAACTGTTTAAAAAGGGGGAAAATAGGCACAGTAATAAGCATCCAGTAAAAAACTTGGTTGCAAATTTATGGAGCGTTAATCACTGTTCATTGACAATTTGGTCTTGCCTCAAAAATTGGTGTAAAAAAAAGTCATTAACACAAGAATGTGCCTGTTCAAAACAAGAGCACAAATGTTTTCAAACACAGTTGTTAAACATCACAAAACAATATTAGGGGGTGATTTTCTAATCAATAGGAATGATACAAAAGTATAGACCTGTCTTTCAATTTTATTATGGCAGTATTAACAAGTCCAAATAAAAATAAATAAGCTCATAAACAGAGCTAATTGCAAAAATATTCCATCATGGCCATGAAATTTTTTGCAATTCATTTCACTTAGATACAAGAATTGGAAACATTAACCTATCACAGCAAATAAATTCTTGTATAACATTACTTCGGATCCATAAAAATATAGAATGTTTCCTTCTGATAATTGGTCATTGCCCTCAGATAAGAGGTCACAGCCACTTCAAATAAAAAAAAAGTGATGATTAATTCTACTTAAAATTGTCGCATCCACGATAAAATAATTCACAGTAGATCATGTCATCCACAAAATTAAATTTGGGAGAATAATTCATAATATGCCATTGCTGAATTATATAATACAGACCAATAATTTGTTCAGGTAGCAATATTAAGATGAATAAAACAGAACTAAGTACTCTGAACCCTCCATCATCGCCAACACACCCCACTACCACAAAAAACAATACAAACATACATTAAAAATCGGCTGAAGTACTAGAATAGCTTCAAATTCTAGAGACACTATCTGTCTCACACATAAAACATATCCACATTCCTTAATATCCAAGATATCAAAGGAATGCATTACCTTTTAATGCATAATGTCACCCAATTTCTTTGGAAAGATGCACAGAAGGTCCTCTTGCACTTCACACCCACCGTTTCTTGCAAACACAATGTGAATATTAAAATAGAGAGAAGAGAGATAGCTGCTAGAAAATCCAGAGCTTTAATACTCAAAACCAGATAAAATTTGTTTACAAATATGCCAATGGAAATATGTTACAAAGTTTCAGCAGACACTGACAATTCCTAATTTTAGAAGCCAAATGTCACACCTTGAGCAGCAAGCTATGTCCCAGATGCATTTCTATATAATGATCAAGCATCAAGAATGTTAACCTGAAATAAATCTGGTTCCCAGGGAGGTAAAAGAATACATCTTCGCTAAAGCAATAAGTTCCTGTTAAAAAACAGAACGAGTGATCGTCTAAGAAACATGCTTCCAACTTCCATTTAGTGTATTCCCTCACCTCGAACACTAAAACATTCAGCAGTGTTAGAATAACTATTGAGACATAGCCTTAGCAAGCTCCATTCTTAGCCAAAAATTCCACCAGTCCCTGATTCACCCTGCTGCAACTCCTTCCTGCGCTGCTCTTCTAAAGGATCTGGACTCTTGTATATTCTCCGCACACGCCTATTCACATGAAGAAATCATGAAAACTTATCAAAACTGAAAAATTGTAGATAAAGACTCAAAATATTTTCCACAACTTTCCTCCTCTGTCGAGAATATAGAACAGTCAAGTACAGCTTTTGGTATAAAAAAAATTGCTCCAGGATTTCCTATTAGGTTAAATACCTGTCCTGAGCGTGTTGAGCAGGAAATGTAGGCATGAATTCTTTACTTTTGGGAAGAGGAACCTCACGGAACCACTCATGATTTAGAGCAGCTTCGGCAGTGATCCTCTGCATAAAATAGTGTCTTATCTTAATATTCATACAAATATTTATTACCAAATTAATTCGTGTAGCTCATGTAAACTGTACCTTTTCGGGGTCATATGTTAGAAGCTTGTTCAACAGATCAAATCCTGAGTCAGAAAGAACAGGAGATCCCGTGAATGATGTGGCAGGAAACTTTTTACGCAGGAGGTTGTACCTGAAAGGAAGATTCCAACTGTTAATACAAAATAGAAAAGTTGTTCAACAGTCAAGTCACCAAGGAAGGCCAGATAGTCAGACCAGAACCACCCAAAGCTGGAAGCCTGGGAAAACAGTGGCAAAACATAAGCACAATATAATCAAACAGTAACTTTCTAAATAAAGGAAATCGTAAGCACTTACTGGTGTTTGACAAAATTGACCTTGACTCCAGGTAATTTCGAGAAACCAGGCCAAATTGCTTCATTAGGGGTGCCTAGAATCCGAAAAATCTACAAGTAGAATAACAGAAATCAAAAGTCTAAAACAACCACCAAGTAATTAAGTGCAAGACACCACATGTTACAAGGAAATAGAAAAATGATGCAAGAATATATCTGATGAAAAGAAAATAACATTACCATACCTTGTCAAGTTGATCAAACTCCGTTCTCCCATTAAACAGTGGTTCCTTAGATAATAGCTCAGCCATTATACAACCTAGAGACCACATGTCTATGGCTGTTGAATACTGTTTTGATCCCAGAAGAAGTTCAGGTGCCCTGAGAAACATATGGACAACAATTAGGTAAATGACTTCATCTCGGCAAGAGATGTAGCCAAACACATATTGAGATGTGAAGGCAAGTGCAACAAGTGAAACACCCAGTGTGATGACAGAGCATGCACTCATGTAAAAGTATTAATGCTGCATAAAAAAGGATGGATAAGCACGCAAATATTGACCTAAAGTTGCAACTATAAGGCAATGAGGCTACTTTGTTGCATAATAATAATAATAATAGCTTTAAACAAATATTAGTTTTATTACAACCATTTGACATGACAAACATTACTACATGGTTCACAAATTCATGAAAACAGTTAACTAACTATACCTAAGAATGTAATACCAAATATCCTATGATGTAAATAGACACATACAGAGAAAAAGAGAGAAAATCAAATTGCATATATAAGCAGATTAGCATTTACCTGTACCAAAGAGTAACCACCAGGTGTGTATATGGCTTTAAAGGACTCCCATACTGACGAGCCAAGCCAAAATCACAAATTTTGAGCTCACCTCTATTATTTAGAAGCAGATTTGATGTCTTTAAATCCCTATGAAGCACCCAGTTGTCATGAAGATACTTCACACCTTCTAAAAGCTGGATCATCAAGCACTTCACTTCACTCTGGCTGAAAGGTTGCTTCATTGCTTCCATTAGTCCTTTAAGGTCATGCTCCATATATTCCATGACCATGAAAATGCTATCAAGGCTACTTCCTACCACTACTTCTTTAACATCAACTATGGATGGGTGGTGAAAAGAAAGAAGAATGTTTATTTCCCTAAGAGAAGTCAGTGGGAAGCCCTCTTTTTCCTTCTCCATCTTGACCTTCTTCAATGCTACAATTTCTCCAGTCTTTTTATCCCTAGCCCTATATACAACACCATATGTTCCTTCATCTATCTTGTTAAGTCTCTCAAACTCATCAACACTTCTACAACCCTGAAGCATGTTGACAGTTCTTTGAGGTGGAGAAAGAGGTTCCGGAGTCTCCCGACCATCATCTTCATCTTCATATTCCGTGTCCGAGTGACTGACACTGGTTTCACTTTTCCCACCTTGAGGATCAACCTCCATGAAGTCATCCTTCTCTGACTCGATACCAGGATGATCATCACTGCTGGAGGTTCTCCCACGGACACCTCTTTCTTCAGATTCAGATGATCTGGCTCTAGCTCCTTCAATCCCTTCTATCTTGGATTCCACAGGGCTCAATAACTTGTTCCTTAGTCTGCCATCCAAGAACTCAGGAGACACCTTCCTCCTCCGTTTGGGCATTTCCTCATCATTGAGGATCTCACCCTCATCACCAGGAGAGTTATCTCCAGCTGCCCATCTTGAAGACGATATATTGCGAGCTGGAACATAAACTTCACCTTCTAAATGCTCAGCTTCCTCCTGATCATTACCCCACCTCCCTTTCGGAGGTGATGAATGCAAACCTGAAGGAGAGGGCAGGGTAATCTTAGATGCTGCATTCATCTGGAGATCCTCGGTCTCCTTGTTATTGACAGGATGTATTTCAACCCCACCATTTGCAGCATTTGGTGACTGTGACTGTGACTGATGGAGGAACGCCTTTGGCAATGGAGGAGGAGGAGGAAGAGCTGCTGTCACCACTGTAGAGGCAGAAACCCTAACTTTGGATGACTCACTGACATCTTTGTCATCCTGATCCCACACAATGGGCGAGAATTTTCTTTTCCTCTCCGGCACCGGTGGAGATCGGGTTCTTTTTTCTTCCAACATGGCAACCTCGGAGTCTTTCGCACCCGATTCTGATTCAATAGCATCATCAGACCCACTCTCACTGGAAAGCTCACCAGGCTCTCTATCCATTGCCTTGACAGAGAAACCACACCGGCGAGGACCAAGGCCACTACTACCAGAGTCACTCCTACTCGAAGATGATCGGTAACCACCATTAACACCTTCCCTCTCCTTAATATCCCTCTGCCTCACCCTAACCCTGTCCCTGGACCCACCCCTCACAACATCACCGCCACCATTCCTAACACGATCGTAATCCTCTTTCGAATTGGCGAACCCGCGTCTAGAACCTTCGAGTTTCGATTCGCGCTCTCTGAACTCGTTTTCGCGGTAACCGCCATGTCTCCCAGCCGCCATATATCTCTGGCTACCTATATGCGTAAATTACAAGGGAAACCCTAATCCCCCTTCGGAACGACTTCGTATTTTTTTTTTTACGGAACCCTAAACCCAAAAAACAGCAAATCCGTGGAATTTCAAAACTAAAGAAGAAAGCGTGAGAGATCTGAAGGCAATTGGAGATGACGAAAGAAGGTGATATAGAAAAATTATGAGTTGAAATAAAGTAAGAAGGCAAAAAGAGGATTGGTATCGAAACCCTAGAAATTTAGGAAGAGGCGTTGAAGAATTTTATAGAGATTGAAAAGGCTTACCGATGATGATGAATTTGGATATTAAAAGAGAAAGCCCCAGAGAGGCAACGCAATCGAATAAGCGATGCGATGCGATGCGGTGCGGCTGTGAAGAGAAGAGAAAAGAGAGAAAAAGAGAGCGACCCTTCGCGTACAAAGAAAATTGGGCCCTAAAGAAAACAGGGTGACAAAAAAACTGGATATTATCTCGAGACTCCTTTTTCCCAAATGTTTTAAAACAAAATATTATAACACAATGTTTTAACATAACTATTTTATTAGCTTTAAAATATTATAATACAATGTTTTAACCTAAGTATTTTATTAGTTTTAGCGTAAATACATCCCATTCATTGCTCATCTCTTGGAAAAAAAAAACCCAAAAACAATATCGTGTGGAAAGAAAACAGAATTTGAAGTTACAAAGAAAAAATTGAAAAGGATTGTGAGAAGATTAGTTGAGGATTATTTGAAAGAGGAAATGAAATAGAAAAAATAAATAAAATGGTGTTATATAGATTAAGGATATATTAAAAAATAAAATGTGTAAACAAAATTAATGTTATTATAGACAACATGAAAGGAGTATTATTTTATACAACTAAAAATGTAATAAATACATATTTTTAATATAATTTTTATTTTAAATTTACTATATATAAATTGTGTTATGATATTATTGTTAGTTATTTATACGTTTTAAAAATATTAAATCTACTATCTCTTTATATAAAAAAGTTAGGTTTCCAAAATTTATAATAATAAACTTGTTAGTTTGTTTATACATCTATATTTATTTAATATATTTTTGGTGATTTGTAGTTAATTACTAATGGAGTTTCTGTTACAACTTTTTTGTTTTTATTTTCTCTTATTTTTTATTTTTTACTAACTTTTAAAATTTTACTCAATCGATTATATTTCATTGTGTTTGTATCTTCTCAAGAATTTCCTCTTTCTTTTTTCCTTGTTTTCCATTCCCTTCCCTCATCTTTGTTTTTTTTTTTTCTTATATTTATGCAAAAAAAATATAACTCGCTTTATCTTTGACCTTACATATTAAAAGTGCGTTCATTTTTTTTATCGTGTAGATAAATTATATCTTTTATTATTTTCTTCACCATCTAGTTTTATAATTTCTTTTATTATGGATTGTCAATTTTTAACGTTTTATATTCATATGTTAATTAATTTTTTATTTGATTTATTTTTGAAAATCTACATAAGCTAGATATAATACAAAATTATATATTATATATAATATATAAATGAGAACAAATTTCACATCTTATATAGTACATAAATGAGAATAAATCTTACATCTTTGATACTATTTTATGAGGTTGAATTGAACTTATATTTCACTCAAACATGGTATTAGAGTCATTCAAAGTGTATCCTAATCAAGATTTGAACCTAATCATGACACTCGTTATCCGGTTTTCTCAATTTTTACGCTTGATGTCCTTGACATAAACGCAAGATGTCCTCAACATGAATGCACGATGATCTCGGCATGAACCGTGTGTTAGAAATTTCATATTAACTAAAGATAAAATCAATTTATAATATATAAATGAGGTAAACATCACCTTATTGAGATTATTTTGTTATATTGAGTTAGACTTAAATTTCATTACCTTAATATGTATAAAGTGTATAGCAAAAATATCTTGATAAAGGGATAAAGGAACAAATTATTTTAGGATAAAGGAACCTCTTAAGCAATATGCTTAAGAGAGAGCTAGATGTAGTATGTGAGTTTGGGTGAACAATTATTAAAATAAGTTGTGTTACTTGTTCTTCTTGTTAACTACATGACCTAGTCTAGTTCCCTATGATAAGAGTTTAGGCTCTAATCGATCCCCTTTTAGAGCCAATTGTTTCAACAATATTATGTCAACTAAGATCTATGTTAGGAGGTGTTGAAGGTTTCCTTGCAGGTGTGGATAAATTCAATGTTCAAAGCATTTTCTAAGATATATGTTATATTAGCATTGAAAGGGGTATACAAGGTAAATTGAGGACCACGAGGCTCTTGAACCATTGGTGTAAGTTGTGGTAAATGATGAATGTATTCTCTCTTATAAGGTTTCCTCTTTATAGGAGTTGTTCCAACTTTAACTTTGTTCCAAAAACATTTGAGTTCCTCTAATTGCATGAACTCGGTAGCTCTACACCTTAGTTCATTTAAGTCAAATGTTGGCTCGAACAATCTTTAATGCAAACTCCACTCTAAAGTGTTTTGGGGCAGAAATAGTAAAAACAAGTTGTTATTAAAAAATAAAATTTACATTAGACCCTTGATTAAAAAGACTTCGTATGAATTGTTGAAGAATATAAAGCCCGACATTTCATATTTCCATCCTTTTGAAGTCCAATGTTTCATTTTGAGCATAAAGGATAGTCTAGGAAAATTTGATTCCAAAAGTGATGAAGGAATTTTACTTGGATACTCATAAATGTCTAAGGCCTTTAGAGTGTACAACTCTAGAGTATTTATAGTTGAAGAGACAATTCATGTGAGATTCAATGACTTTAAGCCTGATAAGAAATTATCATAGTAGGACAATTCATGTGTTTTTTATTTGTAGGAATTATATGTAAACTTTCCGACATTATATGGTTAAGCAAAGGCATTAGACGCTCTAGCAAAGCCACCAAGTAAGGACATTAGACGATTTACCCAGCATGTTAGATCATGTTGTAGAGATTAGAAAGCCAACTGGAAGGAATTCAACCTTGCTCATGAATCACCTTATTGAAGCCATCATAGGAGATCCAAAGAGAGGTGTTTCAATAAGAGATAGTGTGAGATACCAAGTCACAATGCTCTCTCAAATGGAACCCAAGAACGTGAACGAAACTTTGGAAGATGATAGCTAGATTGACACGATAAAGGAGGAGCTATACTAATTCGAGAATAACGAAGTTTAGACTCTTGTTGACTAGTTTGAGAAGAATGAAGTTTCAACTCTTGTTGACTAGTTCGAGAAGAATGAAGTTTGGACTCTCGTTGATCATCTCAAAGGCAAAGTTATAGGTGCAAAGTAGGTCTTCAAAAACAAGCTCAATGAACAAGAGAAAATTTTAAGTTGCAGGGTTATTATGATGTTGACTACGATGGAGACATAATGGAAAGAAAAAGCACAAATGGAGGATGTCACTTCAATGGAGGTAACTTGATCTCATGGACAAGTAAAAACAAGGAACGATTGTTTTGTCTACAACAGAAGTTGAATATTTATATCAGTTGTAAGTTATTGCTCACAACTGCTACGGATAAAGAATCAACTTGAGGATTATAATGTTCATGAGACAATCATCGTTATCTTATGTGATAATAACGTTGTTATTAGTTTTTCTAAAAATAAAATTTTGCATTCAAAAGCTAAACATATTGAAATCAAATACCACATTACAAGAGATCATGTTCAAAACGATATTGTTGATATGTAGTTTGTTCCAATAAATGATCAACTTGCAGATATTTTCACAAAGCCTTTTGTAGAAGAGAGATTTCAATGTTTAAGAACCCTTAAGGGTATGATTTTTATTGAAAAAATTATTGATATTAGTTAGTATAACTTCATGTCTTAAAATCTTTTATGCATATAGATGGTCTAAGTTTTTCGTACATTAGACAGTCTAGGATATATATGTATAATACAATCTAAGACTCATATGTAATAGATGATCTAAAATTGTATGCATTAGACGCTTTAGGTATCTTGCGTGTTTCGCTATGCTTTAAATGTTTTTTATTTGTTTTAAAAAGAAAATATGAGTTGTGTTTTTGAAAAATATTATTGTTTCATTGTTACCATTTTTAACTCACCCTTATAAATACCTGGTTTTAACCTAAAACCTTACCATCAACCCTGATATAATTCTTTCAAAGTTCTTTATGCCCCATTTTTCATCTCTTTACCATAAACTCTAAACTCCATGGATGCTTCAACCTTTTTCGCTTTGGAAAAAGACACAAAAATCACATTTCCCCAATGTCATTGAAGTCAGATATGCTGAAAGTTCAATGCATTTTCTTTCTGGGTCAGCACAAAGTTGTTGAAGAATTTTTCATGTAAATAATGGATTTAGTTGCTATCACATGGTGTTCTTGACATTCTTTTGGATGTCGAGTCACATGAATAAGTTTTTGAGAAGGTTCTTCAACCTTTGGAGTTGGTGCCTCCACCTGTTACTCTTGTTCCAATGATTCCATATGCATTATTCAACATTGTTCAGTAGTTGGTTCAACAAGCATTGCACTCTGAACGAGAATTTGTCCAACAACGTCTCAAAGAGATGGAAGAAATATTTCAAAAAGGTTAAGAAGTTGATCACCAGTATCTACGAGTTATGTAGAAACGTCATTCTCAAAGGCTTCATAATCTTGCTATTACTTTTTTTTCTACCCAAATCCAAAATTCTCTTTATGAAATCCTAAACCAGTTGAGACAACCACCCTCCCAATACTAATTTCAACACCCTTCGCGACAATGATGATTTTGATATACTTGTTAATTCTGTTATGATGTTTTTAAAACTTATAGTTTTTGTCGTCATAAAAAAGGGAGAGATTATTAAATCACTAGACGGTCTAGTCACCTCTAGAAGATCCAATAACCCATTAAACGATCTTACGAGGATAAGTAAGTCTATGAGATTTTGATAATAAAAAAACTATAAGATGAGTAAAGGTTTCTAACAAAGTTGATTTTCATGTGCAATGTTAAGTTAAATGTTTAAGTCTATAGACGGTATAGTCAATACTAGATCCTACACCTTCTAGACGATCTCATGATATGAGAGTTTATATATTTTGATGATAACAAACACTATAATATGTGTTGTGATTGCTAAAACCATTACTTAGTGTGCAGACTCACTAAACGATCTTAAAATGAATAGATCTAGTTAAGACATGGCAAACGATCCAACCTTCATCCCTATGTTAAAGAAATTCTAAGTAATAAAAAGATAGCATTGAAAACGAAGAATGTTATGAATATTGAAAGATGGAACACAACAGACATTGTTGAAACTAAAGGATTGAATGTTGCTCAAAGTAACAAATAATGTCATGCACAAAACAAACTAGATGTTGTTTAAGAACATCTTAGAAGATGAGCATGTTAGACAATGTCGACTGTAAAAGCATTAGACGAAGTCTTCGCTGAAAGTGTCAAAAGATGCTTAACAAGTTCATTGAACGAAGCACAAAGGATAACTCATGGAACAAAGGTTAATGTAAAATGTTAAAGAAAGCTAACACATAATAGATGATAGACATGAAAGATCAACAATAAGTCAAACGATACTTGAGTCAACCAGACAAACGATGATGCGTGTTGGACGGTCTTCAAAAGGAAGTCCCCAAACTCAGTATTTACATTTGTTCTTACATGTTTTCTATACTCGTTTTCTTATTGAGAATTCACTGAAAACTAATTAAATCAAAACGAACAATTGAAACCAAGAATAGAATGTGCTTGCAAATTGATTTGAAATAGAGGCCCAACTTATTTTGAGAAAATACAACGTGCTTTAATGTTTCAAAGAAGAAATACAATTTTCTAAGTGATTATTAATTGATTTCGAATACAACTATACACTAATGATTAATTTTAGACTATATGAGAAAGTTTTTGAACGTTCAGTGTTTTAGCTAGAAATGTTTCAAAAAAACATACCATATGAATGATTATGTATTAAAGAGTTTTTCAAATTATATTTAAAATAATATAAACCAGATTAAATATTATTGCTCTTAAATTTTTTAATCTGCTTTAATTTAGAAAGACTTTATGATATATTTTTGAATTAAAATCTAAGAATAAAAGGTCTAGATAATTTAAAAATATAAAAGATATATTTAAATGATAATTATTATTGACCTTAATATTCAATGAATTTCAAAAAATATGCTCTGGTATATCTAATGATATTTAAGTGTGATTGCTATCAATGATTAAAACTTATACAGGCTTAGAAAGTTTTAATAAAAAAATCTAAAATAAGAAGGTCTAGATAATTTAGAAATATCAAAGATAATATTTATGCCATACCCTGCTTTATTATGAAGATTATATTATTCATTGATATTAATGAAAAGTTTCTAAATGTGTTTTAAAAACAATCAAGACGTAAAGGAGAACAAATACAATGTTTCCTTTTAAAGAGTCTAACAGGAGAATAAAGATTAATTGCAGAGTGAGATTTTTGTAAAGAATTTATAGCCTCAGAAAGTTCCTACATTCAACAAAGAAGAAGAAAATAAAGAAAAATATACTTAAGAGAGTTATCAAGTGAGAAAGATGCAATCAAGACGTATATAAGAACATTCCTTTTATGCATCTAATAGTAAAGTGACGAAGTGAAGATGACACAAAAATTATCAAAAGAAACATTGCCTAACTTAGCGTCTCCATAGCGTCTACTATATTCATGGAGAAACAACGTAGCAAAGATAATTGAAGATCTAATCACAAAAAATTAAAGGGTTAACATTCACATCAAAGGAATAAAATAAAACAATTCAAATTGTTTCTACATGCTCACAATGCACAATATACAATTAAAGAAAATGTTTCTATGTATAACATCTAATGAGAAGAAGATGATGAAAAATGCATCACAATGAAGAATATTGTTGAAGGCACTCAAGATTACAACATTGAAGTATCAACGTTCACATTTTGAAAAAGAAAGAAACAATTTAAAATACATTAAAACTCCATGACGCATAAGAATCAACCAGATTAAAGAGTTTTCATATTGAGCGTCTAACGACTATGTGAACCTTAGAAGAAATCAAAGCTTCAACGGTCATAATCTGAAAGTTATATAAAGATCTTGAAGATTAAGAATAAAACACACAACACCACACATATACAATGTGATCATATACTATAGTGTAATAGTCTTTCATTGTGCCTATACCTTTTAGATTTGTTGTTTAGAGCATTCACACTTTGGGGAGTGAGTTATTCATTATAACCCTGTGCACTCTCATTGTTACTATGTGTAGAGAGTGTTTTCTCGTTATATTAAGAGGCCTTGATCTCAGGGGGAGATTAAGATTGATTGCCTCTAAAGGTAGATAATACTTGGTGACCTACAAATGTGTAAGAATCCTGAGTGACCTAAAGTGGTGTAAGAATACTTGTGTACCTAGAGAGGTGTAAGAATACTTGTGTTAACAAAGACTCTTAAGTGGGTTGCTCAAGTGGACTAGACGTAGCCCTGGTTGTGGGGTGAACCAATATAAAATTGTGTCTACTTCTTTCTGCTCTTACTTTATCAAACACTAACATTATTTTGGTTATAATTCACGATTTGAGTTCAGACTCCATTCAACCTTTCCTTCTGGAGCCAATTGCACTTTCATTAAACATGTTAGATAGTCTATAATATTAACATGTTAGACGGTCTCACTATATTAAATGTGTTAGAATCACAAGTGTTAAACATGTTAAATTTTCTTATTATGTTAAACTCGTTAGACGGTCTCACAGTGTTCTAACCGTTAAATGCTCTTGACTTCATTTATCCGCTAGACGATCTATTTTGTTTGATATTTCTAAACTTAATTATTTTGTTATGCAAAAATGTTGGAAATACCACATAGAATAGATATTAGAGCCTTTCATAGTATATAAATGGGTGCAAACCTCATCTCATTGAGCCGGTTTTATGGGGTTGAGTTAGGCTTAAAGCTCACTTCTTAACAAGGTATAAGAGCCATTTCGAGCCTATCCTAGCGAGTATTTGTTGGGTTTATCAGGCCACCCGCCATCGGGCCGTTATCGGACCACCCATAACATATATCGCCACGCACGAGTTGGTAGCCTCGGCGTGAGGGGTGTGTTGGAAATACCACATCGACTAGAGATTAGAGCCTTTCATAGTATATAAATGGGTGCAAACCTCATCTCATTGAGCCGGTTTTATGGGGTTGAGTTAGGCTTAAAGCCCACTTCTTAACATATTAAGGAAATAATAATTATCAAATTGTATGCAATTATTGTACCCAATTATATGCAATTAATTTAATAATTATAGAATCTCATGATTAGTATCCTACCTAATTAGATTGTAATTTGGGAAGAGAAACTCCCTATATATTTCCTAATGCATATAGATTGTACACATAAGAGAATAAAGAAACATCTCTTCTTCTTACCATTTTTTTATCATTTTCTTATATGGTATCAGAGCACCGATCTTGGTGCCTTGTCAGCCTCTCCATTTTTATTCCCTAAATAAAAAATCATGTCTGGCAAAGAAGGCACCAGTAACGAGTCCGATAGAAACCTCGTACAACGCTTCAGTGCCGAGCAAATTCAGCAATTGGCAAGGGCTATTTACTCACTCAACAATAACGGTAAAAGTGACACGTTTGTTAGCTCTGCAGGTCTGCTTGCCCATAACTCCTCTTCTAATTCTGCTTTTACGAAACCATGGATTTTGGATAGCGGAGCAACCCATCACATTGCATCTGATTCACAATTTTTCACACACACTTCATCATCATTTATTTCAAATGTTAATCTGCCCACAGGCTCAACTGCGCCCATCTCATCTACAGGCACAATTAAATTCAATGACAAAATCATTCTCAAAGATGTTCTTTGTGTTCCTTCTTTTAATTTAAATCTCATGTCCATTAGTAAGATAACCAGTTCACTAAATTGTTGTGTCGTTTTTACTCCACATGGTTGCGTTTTACAGGACTTGGCTGCGGGGAGGATGATTGGCTCGGGAAAACAACACGCATGCTTATACTACATGTCCCCTCTTCCAAACCAAGTCCACGCATCTCAAATATCGACTGATCCTGATTTATGGCACAAGCGCCTTGGACATCCTTCTCCGGCGTGTCTACAACTTGTATCTTCCTTACTACCTATCCCTATCAGTAAAAGTCTCATTCCATTCATAATCATTGTAGTATTTGTCCCAAAGCTAAACAGACAAGGCTACCCTTTCCTTTAAGCACAATAAAATCTCATTCTCCATTTAATCTATTGCATTGTGACATTTGGGGTCCTCATAAAACCCCAACTCATTTTGGAAAACTTTTTTTTTCTCACTATAGTTGATGACTATACTAGATGTACTTGGCTATTTCTTATGAATCACAAATCTGAAACCCAACATCTCTTAGAGTCATTCATTACATTTGCACAAAATCAATTTCAGGCATCTATTAAAACCATCCGCGTTGACAACGGATTGAAATTTATTTCAATGTATGATTTTTTTCTCAAAAAAGGTATTGAATGTCAACGCACTTGCGTTTACACTCCTCAACAAAATGGAGTAGTAGAACGCAAACATAGACATGTTTTAAACACAGCACGAACCCTCATATTTCAGTTCAATTTACCATTAGAATTTTGGGGAGAATGCGTTTTAACCGCCACATATATCAGTAATCGCTTGCCATCACCTTTACTAAAAAATAAATCACCTTTTGAGCTACTATATAATCAACCACCTTCACTTTCTCACCTAAAAACTTTTGGTTGCCTCTGTTACGCAACTGTTGTTTCACCTAAGCAAAAATTTGATCCATGCGCCCGACAATGCATCTTCATTGGTTATCCTCACAGTAAAAAATCATACAAATTATTTGATATAGATGCAGACACTTTTTTTACAAGTCGGGATGTCATCTTCCATGAAAGTGTTTTCCCATTCTGCCAACAGTCACAAACACAATTCTCACCTCCATTACAAGGTATTTTGCCCACTATTGACATTGACTTAGCCACTCATGTCCAACATTCACTCGATCAACCTTCTTCTCTTACTCATCACAATGCACCTGAACCTTCATCAAACCAACATTCTTCTCCTACTCGTCACAATACACCTGAACCTCCATCAAACCAACTCTCTTCTCCTACTCGTCACAATGCACCTGAACCTCCATCAAACCAACCTTCTTCTCCCACTCGTCATAATACACATGAACCTCTAGTAGACCAACCTTCTTCTCACATGCCAAGAAGTTTAGCACCCATTACCAAACCTTCTCCAACCGACCTTCCTGTTCGACGATCCAGTCGCACATCAACCCAACCTTCCTGGCTTCAAGACTACGTAACGGGATCCCAAGCCAATCATTCAACCACTGCCCAAGACCGACTGAATGGAACCAGGTATCCTATGCATCATTTTCTTTCCAATTCACGATTTTCTTCTACACATAGTGCATATCTTGCTAACATCATAGCCACCAAAGAACCTCACACTTATGCTCAAGCTATCCTTGATCCAAATTGGCAAAAAGCAATGGACGAAGAGCTTTCCGCCTTGCAGCTAAATCAAACGTGGACCTTGACACCGTTACCCACTGGGCAGAAACCCATCGGATGCAAATGGGTCTATAAAATAAAGTACAACTCAGATGGTAGCGTCGACAGATATAAGGCGCGCCTTGTCGCAAAGGGGTACACTCAGATTGAAGGTGTCGACTATTTTGAAACTTTTTCACCAACAGCAAAATTAACAACTTTGAGGTGTCTCCTCACCATTGCAGCAGCCAGAAATTGGTTTACTCACCAACTAGATGTGCAAAATGCCTTCTTACACGGCACATTGCATGAAATTATTTACATGGACTTGCCACCCGGGCATCATCGACAGGGGAGAACATTGTATGTCGACTCAACAAATCCTTTATGGTCTCAAACAAGCATCTCGAACATGGTTTTCAACATTTTCTCATGTGATTAAATCTGTAGGATTTCAACCGTCCAAGACAGATTACTCTCTATTCACAAGACAGAATAACTCATCATTTACTGTCCTTTTGATTTATGTGGATGATATTCTTTTGACAGGAAATGATTTGATAGAAATTCAGCGTGTTAAAGATTGTTTATTACAACAATTTCGCATTAAAGATCTTGGAGACCTAAAATATTTTTTTGGGATTGAATTTTTCCGTTCCAAAGCTGGTATTTACATGTCCCAAAGAAAATATACGCTTATTTTGCAGTATTTACATGTCCCAAAGAAAATATACGCTTATTTTGCAGGATACGGGACTCACAGGTGCTCGTCCAGACAAATTTCCAATGGAACAATACCTAAAACTCACACCAGACGATGGAGAGTTATTAAAGGATCCAGTCAAATACAGGCGACTCGTGGGACGACTGATATACCTCACGGTTACTTGGCCTGACATAGCATTTTCGGTTCGGACCCTAAGTCAATATATACAGGATCCACGGAAACCTCATTGGGATGCCGCAATTCGAGTCCTAAAGTACATCAAAGGATCACCAGGATAAGGATTGCTATTGCCATCCGAAAACAATCTGACATTGACAGCTTATTGCGACTCAGACTGGGGAGGTTGTCAGACAACTCGGAGATTAGTATCTGGATATTGCATTTTTCTTGGTTCCTCTATTATCTCATGGAAGTCAAAAAAACAGACAAACGTATCAAGATCATCAGCGGAAGCAGAATACCGCGCAATGGTTAATACTTGTTTGGAGATAGTTTGGTTGCGATATCTGTTGCAGGATTTAAAGGTGCCATGTAACTTGCCAGCTCAACTTTTCTGTGACAATCAAGCGACATTACATATAGCAGCAAACCCAGTATTTCATGAACGCACAAAACACATTGAGATAGATTGTCACATTGTGCAAGAAAAATTACAAGCTGGGATAATCAGTCCTTCATATGTACCGACACAGTATCAGCTCACAAATATTTTTACAAAGGCATTGGGCAAAGAACGATTTTTGACGCTACGACACAAGTTGGGGGTTCTTGATCTTCACCTACCAACTTGGGGAGTATTAAGGAAATAATAATTACCAAATTATATGCAATATTTGACGATATTGTGCCCAATTATATGCAATTAATTTAATAATTATAGAATCTCATGATTAGTATCCTACCTAATTAGATTGTAATTTGGGGAGAGAAACTCCCTATATATTTCCTATGCATGAAGTGATGTAATACACATAAGAGAATAAAGAAACCTCTCTTCTTCTTACCATTTTTTTTATCATTTTCTTATAAAAAAATATTTGTAAGCTCTTCAACGTTTATTTATTTTTAATAAAACTTGTATCAAGCATGATTAATCATTCAAAGATATGCTTCAACATTTTAAAATTATACAAGTATGGAAAGTTGTTGAAATACAACGTTAACAAAAGATTTTGAAAATAGAAAGTTTTTCAAATTCATGATTCTTTTTAATTCTAATTGATTTGCTTTTATTACAAAATATCACAAAATTATTTGAATTGCTTTATAAGCAGGTAAACATTTAAGACACACATAATCTATAAGAGCATAGCAGAAGTTTTTGTTTCCTTCATGAGCGTTTACAACTAAAACTATAAAGATATCTCAAAGTGAAATTCATGCCAACATCGAGTCTTGCTATTTTGAGCTTCAAACGGTTATCCTTGACAACATTATATAAAGGTTTACAAGATGAAGATGAAGATAAGAAACAACATTGTACAAAGAGATTCAAAATACACGAGATTTTCGTATAAGCTTTTTAGAGTGTCTAGTCTATTGTGTTATGTGTTAAACTTAACCTATGAGCTTTGTTTGCACTCTCTTTGAGAGTATTTTATTGTATTATGAGAGGTCTTAGTCTCAGGGGAGATTAATACTGATATAATTAGGGGTGACAATGCAGGGCGGACCAATCCACAATCTGCTATGAAAAACGTGGGGCAAGGCAAATTAGATGTTCTAGATTCTGAAAGGTAAAATAGTTGTTCCAAAATTCTTATTCTGGAATATAGTTTTTTCTCTTCTAATTTTTTTTTTCCAGAATTGACTTTTATGTTATTGAAATTAAATTCCAAAATTGATAAGATGCTAGAAGAAATTTGATGGAGTGCAAGAAGAAACATCCTAATAAAAAATAAAAAATTATCTCCTCCAACTTTTTTTTTCTATATATATTAAAAATGTATAAATATTTTTTATTTTTAGTGAAATTTTTATTTTCTTATGTCAGCTGACCCACGAACCATCTCTTATGTAGGGTGGACCAGCCCACATTGCCACTCCTAGGTGTAACCTGGAGAGGTTTGTGTACTTGCTATAACCTAAAGGTTTGTGTCCTCTTTGTGACTTGGAGAGGTTGATGTACTCGTTATAAATACTTATTGATTGGTGAAAATTACTTGAGAGAGAATTTGACGTAGCCTAAAGTTTGAGAGTGAACTGATATAAAAATATGTTTCTCTATGATCTTTATTTTAGTTTTAGACATTGGGGGATTGTGTGTTCTTAATCTGTTGCGAATTGAATTGAGTCTAGACTCCATTAAACTCGTCTTTTGGAGTGCGTTGTTCCTACACTTCCACTTTAGGGATGTATTGAGGCAGAGTTCGCGAAGCCACTCATAACAAGTCTATATTTTTGTTCTTCCTCACAATGCTCTATTTTGAAAGGGCATAAGGTGTTATAATTCTCTTCCAACCTTCTCCCTATCTAGTTGTTTTCCAACATGAGCACATTAATCTCTTTGTGCATCCTTTCCTCAAATCATCTAACTTGTTCCTGAGTTTGGCTAGCATCACTGTCTTGTTTACGTGATTTTCTTGCAGTTCAGGTGATCATTCTTGTTGGTTATTTGTCATGTTCCTTATTGTTATGTTCTTTGAAAGTTCAACTGGATCCATAATGGAACCAAATATTCTTATAAGGACCATCATAATCTTATCTTTTATACCAAACTTCTTTCTCTATTATTCATTATGTACTTTTCTTCTCTCTTCTTATCCAAGATATACTCTTATGGTATTTGTGAGAGAGACTTCAATATTGAAGTTAGTTACAAGTATTACAATAAATTCATAACAATGAACATTAGGTAGAATGTCTAAATTATCTTAATACATTATTAATGTTTAATTATCTAATTATTTATTTAATATATATTATTTTACAAGAAGGATAAGTTGTAACCAGAATATCATCTCGAATAACGTTACTTACATTTCTAAATTTTTCTAGTAAGTATGATGCACGGTTTAAATGATTCAATAATCTTACATAAATTTCATTATATAATAAGAATGCATTATAAATCCAAATTTAAACTCATAATATTAAATTATAAATTTATAAATTTTAAACTCGTTTACATTCGAAACATGATCGATCAAATATTGAAAAGTAGTCTTATTCATTGCATAAATGATTACTTTATTTCTAAAGAAAAAAAATGAAATAGCAAACAATAAATTATTAAAAATGGATAAAGACATAGAACATAAATAAGTGCTCGAATTGTTACAAGATCACAACATGAGAAAAAAATTTCTAAACAAAAATAATTAGCAATGAAAGAAAAATAATACCAAAGAAAAGTTTCAATGAGAATTATTGAACAAATCCATCCTCATGTTAAAGCATTGTGTAATGGTAAACTATACATGCACTGACTCTCCTAAAAATAACAACAAATACTTAAAAATATTTTAATTATTTAACAAAAATATAACAACTAAATTAATTAAAAAAATAACCTCAATTTTAATGCCAGTTTATCCTAATTAAATCGATTAATTGGATATAAATTTAAACTAATTCAAATCTAAATTTAACCTAGATTAAAAAAGTTTAAATTAATTTGTGCAAGGTATCTTAATTTCAAATTCAATCAATTTTATTATATTTGAATTGGTTTTAAATCCATACCCACCTCTGCTTAAGGGTTAAGGTTAGGGTTGGTAGGATGTGAGAGGTGAAGGTAAGCCATGAAATTGACAAAAAAGGATGTTTGAAGAAAACAAAATTATTAAGTACATAAAACAAAACATCAATAATAGCCATGATTATAACAAATGATAAAAAAAATACTTGTAATTTTTTACTTAGGAGTTTACCTAATCCTAACCTTAGAGTAATGGTATATAAGTTAAAGCACAGGTTGCTTCATTATTTTCTCATTTTGCTATGTCTGGCTCTGGCTCATAAACCAATGACTGATTTTCGAGGAACAATCACTGAAAAAGGCATATAAATGAGGAAGAAAGAATCACAAATATGAGATAAAGAAAAACAGCATGGACCTTGCAATATTATTTTAGAAGTAGCACAATAATTGTGTTGGAATAGAGCGAAAAGTTTTTATATTTCACAGAAATATTGCAAATAGGTTGCAAAATTGCTACCAACACATGGAAGGCAACTTAAAGGTGAAAGAGAAAGAAGAAGGCACATGTCCTGTTCTTCGTATATAGTCTACCCTTTCGGTAGTCCTCAAAGCCTTGTCATTCATCTTCACCTGTGCATTTGCTCGTTTCTCTTCGGCTTTCCTCTTAGTCGAAGCCAGTTTATTTGCAAACCTTTCTTGTGCCAAAGCTTTCATTCTCTCAGCTTTCACCTATTCATTCAAACAGATCCATTTCTTAGATGGCCTAATCAACATCATCAATATGCTAAATATTCTACAATACTAGTGTCAATCACCTTTCAAAAGAGACTAATACTTTGAGATATTAGGATCTTATACAAACTAATTTGAAGATCAAACTCCTAATCACTTAGTTAAGTACTATAATTATCTATTAACTATATGCACAGTTCAATAATTTTGTTTTGACAACACAATGCACCGATGCTCATTTATTTTGCTGTGTCATGATGATAGTAAGTAATTCCACATAGGTACATACACAACAAAATGTGCAGCTGTAGAAATGTAAATTGTACGGTTGTATGCAGGAAAAAGCAACTTTACTCAAACTTTAGCTCACTCATGAAAGCAATGCATGTCTGCTACCTAGAGGAGGTTGCATCAGTATTTCGTAAGATATACATAACTATGCATCAGTGTACTGTTTTGAAGCGATCAATTACAGAGAGTACTTGCTTAACCCTTGTGCTATTTCAGTGGATCAATGACAACTCGAGGGAGTTTCATAATATATACATTTTCTATTCCCTCCATGGGGAATGAATCCAGGAATAAAATAGGAAAGATCAAAGGTCCCTGCCATGCCATGAGGAATAATTCTCTTTGTCAGTCTATTTCACAGACCTTTCAACTTTACTGAGATGTGCTTTGGAGTTGTTAACAGGGCATGAAAAGATGAGCTATCATCTTCATTTATAACAACAAATCGAGGGAAAATGGTTGTACTACAGTGTACTACAATGCTAACCTACAACACCATTTAAGAGATATGGGAAGATCTACTTTTGGAAGTACCAATTTCAGAATATCTTATTGATAATATGCTAGACTATAAGAACAACAATAAATTCAGTAAGGATTATACCTCCATTTTCTTCATCTCCATTTCAGCTTTTCTAATCTGGTGATTCTCCCAAGCTTGAATCTTCACCTCTTCCCGCTTGAACCTAAATAAAGTTTTAACAAGCAAACTTTGTTAGCAATCAACAATCACATTAAATCCTTCACTCCTAAGGTCCATGCATGGACCTACCAAGAAAGCTCACTTGACCTAGAACATTTTTCCAAACAAGAGTACAATTTACTTTTAAGTGTTTAATAATGGAAATAAACTATATTATTACCTGAAAAAATAAAATTAGTGACAAATTTATATGTAATTTTGAAACAAATCATCCCTAAAATCACTGAACTTTGTAATTATTGAAGGAAAAATCATCTTCCTTCATTAAATTCAGTCACTAGTTCATTGAATTTTAGCATTTGATCATAGAACAAGTTCAATAGTTAAGTAATTACCTGGCCATATATTTGGCACGTTCTGCCTCATCCCAAGCCATTGCTCGGCTTTCTAGAGGACCCCACTTTCTAGCTTGATCTTCAATCCTCTTGCAAGGGCTCGTTGATCCTTCTGCACTGTGCCTAGCAGTTTCTCGGTCACCCTCCACAACTTGTAACCCATTTTGACCCCTCATTGGAGTTGAAGTCCCTGAATGAATGGGGCTTCGAGTTGCAGGAGTTGTGGCTCTGATTGGGGTGCCAGTTCTTGAAGGCTCTTGACTAGCAATTGGTGTCATCTCAGTCCCCATGTCTCTGAAACATATTGATTGGACTTGGATTGTGTTTTCTGAAGGCTTAATATTGTTTCTCCAATTTGACTCGTCACATTCTACCCTTTTGGCATCAGCTTCGTATTGAGCAGCAATGGCATTGGAACTAGCTGTGGTCATGAAATCATGACATGCATCATTGTCTTCCTCTTCCTTCTCATTACTTGAGTAATCATGCTCCTTCTGTGGCACAGGAGCTATCAGTCTCAAATCATCTGCGTTTGAGTTTCTTGGTCTGTTCTTGGAGTGGCTTTTCTCTCCTCCTTTTGACAACCCCACAAGCCACTTTTGTGCATCGTCCCACTTAGAAGGGGTTGGTTTTCCCATGGATGTTCGATGGTGGTGGGAGATACGAGTCGCATCCTTTCCTTTGTGAAACTCTGAACACACAACACTGTTACTTGAGATCTCTTGTGTTGGTCCATGGTTGTTATAGCACCCTTTGTCTTCTACGTATCTCATTCTCAAAGATGTCTTTCACAAACTCAATCTTTTGAGAAGAAGAACAATGGTAGTCCAAACTCTACACAGTAAAAAATTTCAGGATCTACAATTTCTGCCCTAGATCCTATATATAGAAAATCAGTATAATCTATGTTATGTCTTGAGATCTTGTTAATACTCAAAACAAAAAAATATATAATACAGGCCTAATGTAAATTGAAGTTGTCTATTTAGTTGTCTTTACAAACATGAAACTAAGAAATGTCAAAATAGCTATGTAAAGACTCTTGTTGCTGCAAATACTTTAGTTTGAATCCTGAAAACCTTTTACCTAAAATTAACAAAGAACTAAAGAAAACCTTATGCACAATGCTTGGAAGCAAAATACAGTCACTCATCAAGTTACACACTTGAATCTATGTTGTCAAGGTTTTAGGAATGTAGTATGAGACATCAAAACAGAGTAAATGAAGCTAAAAATGGAGCTCACATGTTATAGCTTAGTATTTAAGAGAAAAATACCTTATTTCAGACCATGAAATTCTGAGAGTTGCAGAGGCAAAGATGAATTTTCAGATCCATTGAACATTATAATACTACCAAAATACTATGCATGGTTCAGAAAAGGGGTATCCTTACGACAACAATAAATAAAAAAATGGTCAGAGGAAGAAACATAGATGCATAGAATAGCCATTTATCTTGGGAATTGGTGGACTTTTTTTACTGAACAATGCAGGTGCCATGTGGGGTGGAATCCACATTTCATCTTCAATGTAAGGTGACAGAGGGATCGTGGATGTAGTATTTTGGCAGAGAATGACTAAGTAATTTACTATTTTCCATTCCTAACCATTGAGCATTCATGACAAAGTTATACTACTTAAATACCCAAATGAAATTCATAATTATATTTTTAACTTCTTTAATACAAATTATTCATACAATATTATAATAAATTATAGAGTAATAGTTCTGTTAGAAATAATAGTTTTGTTAGAAATGAGCATGAACTACATCATTTTTTAATTAATAAAAGTAATGAGAAATAACACAACTTCAGCAGTGTTCTTTTTCGGTTGAAGTGTCATGAGATGTCCACTATGTAGGCAAATAATATTGTACTGTTTCCTAGGGAAAGCTGGTTAAAACTTTGGTTGTACTTTTAACGGCTACTAGATTGAAAAGAATAGTATAAATAGATGACACGTGTACGGTGGGGATGTCTGAAAGAACATCGACAATCTGCGATACTCCTGAGCTGAAGTAATAGAGGTTTCTGACCTTTTCACGTGATACTTATACGCTTCCAATGAAATGACGCAGACAGTTTCATAAATTTGATTGTTTCGGGAGGGGTCCATCTTGACCACAAACTAACTATGGTCATTGCAGTCACAATAATGATGATTAATGCAACATGACTTAGCATAGAGTTAAGTCTATTTCCTACAAGATAAACATGAAAGATGATGGAGACTCAAACAAGATGGAAGTGAATGGTTTCTATGAATGAAAATATAATCAGATATTTTTTTAAAAAACCATTAGATTTGAAAAAGATCCAGACAGAGTAGCACATATTTGCACAAAACATTGTTGTCCATGTTTGTTTTATTTCCATTTGAGTTTCATAATCAATTAATGCTACCATATTTTTGGTTAGATTAGTCAAGAAGAAGAAGAAAATGGAAAGAAATAAACTGAACATGATACTTTAAATTTAGTGAATTTGAATCACAATAGCTTTGGGATATGAGAAAAATAATTTGACTCAGTGGATAATTTTTTCTCATATAACCACCATCCACTCTCAATTATTATTAATTGGATATAACATAACATTTTATAGATCTACTAGTTAGTAGACTTCTACTATTTACAGTTTTTTTAAGAAAATAATATATTTTTTGTATTTCAATGTAAATAGTAACTTAGAAGAAAACTAGAGACCATAATAAAGAGATAATTATTTTTATCATAAGGAAAAGGTATGTTATATTGATAAAAAATAAGTAAAAAAAAATCAAAAGTAAATTATTTTATTAAAAATTGTTTTGTTTTATAATTTTTGAATTCTTTTATTATATTTTATGTGATTTTTTTAAAATCTACTTCAAGAAAAAAAAAAATCTTTATAGGTCATGAACTCCATCTAAAAAATTAACTCTAAGTTTATTTGAATGATCCTTAAACCCTAAGTTTCTTTGAATGGTCCTTAAAATCATGGTCAAAATCATTATTTTTGTATCTGTTTACCAAACTTAAACTTGTAAATGTTGAAAGATGTTACCTCTTTTTAGTGAACAAATATGTGATATTTTGATCACACCTTAGACAATCTTTGACTTAGCCAAGTGTGGCTGTTTATTAAAACAATACTCGTTGAGTTAGTCATGAGTGACTACGAGCCAAAATAATACTCAATTTTAAATGTTAAAAGTGATACATTCTGAAACAATACTAGTATGAGAGGAGTGACTACGAAACAAAACTTATTTGTATCTTGCAACAATAGTTTGTTTAGTGAAACTCAATTAGTTGATTGAGAATTGGACGCAATCTATGTAATCAAATGGACTAGTGTAAAAACATTTTGAGTAATTTCTTCCTTCCTTATCTAAAATATATTGGATGTTATTACATCTGCACTAACCAAAGAAGGAAAAGTTTTTTAACTCAACTTTTAAAAAGGTTTTTGATTGATCATCTGTTGAGCATAATACTATTTTGAACGAGTACCATCAGATGATATCTACAAAAGTTGCAAAAATATTCTTGATGGAGGATCATCCAACCACCACACCTTTGGCTAAGAGGAAAAAAGAAGATAAAGTGTCATGGAGGAAGACTTTGCATTGAAGTGTAGAAATGATAGGATTTTCTTCATTCTTCTTGGTCTTGTAAATAAAAACATGTAGGAGTGGACTTGTAAAAAATATATAGAAGTAAAGTATTTTGTATAGGAATAAGATTTTTCATTTGTAAATAGTATAAGCATAAGGGGGTCTCTAATTGGACCACAATTAAGGTTGATTGGGTGGTCAAAATCCTAATTCTCAAAGTCAAACTCATCAACCCCAATTAAACTTCAATTGGAGAGTCAAAACCCTAGAAAGGAAGTCCAAATTCGGCCAACACATAGTCATGGGAAGTTAGCGCTTATAAAGGCTTAAAATTTTCTTGTTTTGCTTGATAGAGGGCTTTAAGTAGGTACCAAAATTCATTCCCTTGTGCATCATTGAGGAAAGAGACTTATGCATCTATAAATAAGACCTTTTACTCCCTTTTGTAAACACTTTGAATTTTAATGATAATTGAATTCCTAATTGAATGCATTCTTCTTGTTCTTTCCAAGTCATAAAAATAGGAATATTCTTCTAGGATCTTCTCCAAGGAACATTCCTTGGGAGAGGAACCTCAAGTTTCAAGATTCTTTGTAAGAGTCTTGGCAAAAGTTTTAAATATTTTTCACTACAAGAAAATCATTATATAGCAGCCAAATTTAGAGACAAAAAATAACAAGTCATGATATTGACAAAATTAGATACTATTTTAGAGACTAAAAAAATATTGGTATCTATTTACTGTAATTTCAATTATTAATAAAAATTTATAAAATAATTTTTAAATTGATATCTAAATTAGCTACCAAGGCTTTAGGTACTAATATTCTAAATTTTAAATTAGTCTCTAAAAGACTAATAGAAACATATTTATAATATAAAGTAGTTAGTAACTAAAGTCTTGATATCTAATATCTAGAAACTAATTTATAAATTTTTATTAATAATAAAAACTATATTAGATACCAATAATTTTTTTAGTTTATAAAATAATCTTTAATTTACTTAATATAGTAACTAATTATTTTGGTCTCTAAAATTAATTTTTATTTAATGATTTTCTTGTAGTATTTGCAAGCCTTATGTTGCCCCGTCATTTCTTTAAAACACAATTCAACCTTCCTTCTTGTGTTTTACCTATTTTTCATAGTTGGTATCAGAGAAATATGGAGATGTGCATGAAGTCCACACATCGTGTCAAATCATCACCCATGGTAATATAAAGATCTCTCATTCCCAGAGGAAGACTGGGAAGAAAAAGAGTTTTAACCAAATATATTTGATAATAAAGTAAGGTACACTCTCATCTATGCCTTATCTAAAAATGAGTATAAGAAAGTTTTTTTAGGTTAAAGACATCCAAGAAAATATGAGACTCCTTGATCACCAACTACAAGGTAATGAGGACGTACAACTTAAGAAAGTTGTCACCCTTACACCAGTATGAATCTTTCACCATGAAGGATGGTGAAAGTGTGGACGACATGTTCTTCTAAATAGGCTAGAGGCTCCTAGGCATAATTTCTCTAATATCAATATGAAGTTGTTGGATTGCATGCCAAAGATTTGGGGACCCAAGACAATGGCCATTACAGATGATTGTGACCTGAAAAAGCTCATGTGGGATGGGCTTCTTGGAATCTTGAGGGTGCATGAGGTGCATCTCCAATATAGAAGTCCAAAGGAAGCCTCAATCAGATCAGACTGAGGTCTTAAAGTGAAGGTCAAGACTAATATTGTTAGATGACAATGCACTAGGGCTTTCAAAGCTCTAAGCGTCTGTTTGGATTAGGGGGTGCACTGTTCCTACAGTCGAAAGTGAGGGTGCACCCCCTGTTTGGATCAGCAGATGGAAGGGGGTGAGAGAGCGAGGAAGTGGGGGAGAGGGGGCTGAAAGCTTCTTCTCAAAGCTGCAGAGAAATAAGGAGGATAAGAGAGAAAGTCCTACACAAATATGTAAAATGACTTATATACCCTCATTTCTATTCACAATATTTACTTCAAATTATTCACATTCCACATTTTTTTAAACTATACTGCACATATAATAAAACATAAAAAATATTAAATATATTTTATTCCAAATATATTTAAAATAATGATAATAAATATTAATTAAAATAATTTAATTTTATTCCAAATAAACTGTAAATATCCAAAAAATATTTAATATATTCATAATAAAAATAAAAATATTAAATATATTTTCAATAAAATAAAAATACCTATATACCTAAAAATATATTTATATATTTATAATAATAAAAAGTATTATTATTAATAATATAAATATTAAAATAATAATAATAATTTAGATTAATTTATAAAATAATAATAAAATTATAAATAATAATTTTAGTTTTTTCACAATGCCTAATTCATTATGCATGAAAAAAGACATAGGATTTAATCAATTATGTCCTAAAAAATAGTTGATAATCGATTAAGCATACAACATAATTTATTAACCTCTATTTTTAGGAGGATAATCGATTATGTCTATTTTAACACACACCACATAATCGATTATGCTATTAAGATATTCAACATAATTGATTAGGTTCTTTTTTTAAGGGAAGACATAATCAATTAAATTCCTAAAAACAGTGGATAATAATCGATTATGTTGTTTTTTTTAAGACATAACATAATCAGTTATGTTCATTTTTTTTCCAAATTTTATTTTTTATGATTTTTCCTTTAATTTTTCATGTGTTTTTTTGTTTTTTTTCTAATTTAATATTCCGTTTGTATTTATTTTTATAAATATTCAAAATTAATAAAATACATTATTTGAAATTATAGGCTATTATTTTAGTAATTTTATTTATATTATATTATTCAAAATTCAATTATATATTATAGTAATCTAGATTTTGATTTATCAATAAGAATAGAAAATCCATTTAAATATTTAAATTCTAAAATTATGAATAATAGAATTCAATTATATATTATAATAATCTAGATTTTGATTTATTAATGAGAATAAAAAATTCATTTAAATATTTAAATTCTAAAAATATAAATAATGGAATTCAATTGATATATTATAGTAATTCATATTTGATTTTATTAATGAGAATTTGAATATTTAAATTTTATAAAGTTGGAAACTGAGAAAATGTTAACAAAATTCAAGAATTCTATAAAGTTGGAAACTGAGAAATCTCTTTCATATTTTCTGCACAACTATCTTAACCTTTTTTTTATCATTATTGTTATATTGCTAACTTTTATTGCTTACAAATAGATTGTAAACACTGATTTACTGATTTCACTATTGGATTTGCTAGGAAACAACTTGAGGTCATCTGACCAAAATTATACTATCATCTTTCTAGTGTTAGAAAGGTGAATCATTTTAATTTGATAACAAAACGACATCTATCATTCAACACACTCATCTTTGGCATGCTAAAATGGGCCACTTATTTGCTGATAAACTTGATGTTATGAAACAAAAACATACTTTTATGTTCAGTAATAAAAGTTTCATTTGCAATGCTTGTCATCTTGCAAAATAGAGGAAGCTTCCTTTCTCTTGTAGTTGTTCATATGCTAGTTATGCCTTTGACCTGATCCACATAGACAAAAAGGGGACCATGCTCTAGTGTACATAGATACTTTTTTATTATTTTTTTATGATGATGCCTATTTTACTTGGGTATATCTCATGAAAATCAAATTTGAAGGTCATAATTTTGTAATCCATTTAAATGTTTTTGTTAAAACTCAATTTGAAAAACGTATAAAGATTATTAGAATAAGTAATGGTGTTGAATTTGATATGAAAATTTATTTTGATTATGAAATTGTGCCTCAAACGAACTATGTTGAAACACCTTAACAAAATGGAATAGTTGAATGAGAACATCAACATTTACTCAATCTCAATTTTGGTGTTATGTCCTTAATCAGGTTGTGTATTTGATAAAATGTATTTATACCTCATTTTCTCAATAATGTTTCTACTTTTTTAAAAACTATATAGAAAATATTGTGACATTACCAATCTCAAGTTCTTTAGAGGCCTTTGCTAAGTTAATACCATCACTACCAAAAAAGAAAATTTGACTATAGAGGAAAATTCAAGCACATTTCTTGGATTTAAGGCACACTAAGGATATCTTATCTTAAATCTTTAATCATATAATATTGAAGTATCTTACAATGTCAAATTTTATGAGGATCATTTCTCATATATAGACAATTTTGCTGAAAATGCCGAAAACAATTCTCCCTCTTTACCTGTATAATCTAGTCTTTGGTTTCACGAAGACATTCACTACCAATAAACCATGAACAAATCTATATAAAAAACTATAACATCACTTTGAATCTAGAACTTTAAAACAAAATGAATTTATGATTATATTTGCTTACCCTTTTTATTTTTACTTAATATAAAACTTAAATTGATACTAGTAAGATATGCATTACTACTTAGTCCTTAGATACTTAGTACCCACAAACAGCAGAAGATTTTAACGCACGAAGTCCATTGCCTTCAGTTTTTTATTTCTGTTCTTAACATCAGAACAGAAAAAGGTTAAGTTGATGAAAATGCAGACTTATTTTTGAGGGAAGAATTTGAGAGCACAGAGAAAGATTTGAGTGTTCCCATTGGTAGTGTCAACAAAGGCCTCAATTTGTAGTGAGGGGTCTTAGAAGGCTAACTGACGTGAAGAGTCCAAGGATCCCTCCCACAATCACCTGCACTACCAATGACAACAACCATGAGAAAAAAACAGAATACCAATTTACTATGATTTCCTGATATTATCTCAAATTACATTTATATTCTATGTTTTTTCCATTCATTTATCACCAGATGCAAGTGTAATTTTTAAAATTTGAAAGAGTACATGCATAAGATAAAATATTTTTTAAAACAAAATAAAAAGTTAAATTGGACTCTAAACTTCAAAAAGTTTCAGTTTAATTTACTGAAAAAGCCATTTGTGATAAAAGAATTGACCATTGCCAACAAGTATCATTTGCAGCTTGTATGTATCAAAGAAGGAAAATATTTCTTTTGACATCACACACGGTCAAAACATACACTTCACATCATATTATAATATTTAAAATTAAAAGAGAAATTAAATATGATTAAAATATGATTTTGTTGGTTTGTGAAGTGTATATTTTTTTATGAAAGAAACACACACTTGGTTCCCAATTTGTTTCTTTCGGCTAGAAATCATAAAATATAGACTCAAATATTTTTAAGTTTTTTAAATTTAAGATAATTTTTTTAAAAAATTTAAAATCAGTACTTTTAACCTTACAACTTGAAAAATGTTTCATTTAGTCTCTTTGTGTTAAATATCATTTTAGATTTTGGTTATTTGAGTAACTATTATAATCAGTTTACATGACAACCTATTTTGGTGTTGTATTTTTATAATTAACTAGCTTATTGTTTTCTTTTCAATGTATTTACTTTGATAATGTTTAAGTTAAGACATTTGAACAAAGAAACAAAAGCATTTCTCCCTAAGAACATTTAAAAAATAAATATAAAAAAATGAAATTAGACTTTTCCTTAAACTAAAATTAGTGTATCCAAAGGTTAAAAGTAAAATTTGAAATTTTTTATAAATTTTGTTTATAAATTAATTTAAAAAAGTTAATTTTAATTTATACAAAAAAATCATTTTTTTTATTTTTCTTTTCTTTTAAGTCTTTAACGAAAATATAATTCACATAAATCTTAAAAATAAGAAATTTAATAAGACTGAAATTACAAATACTAAAATAAAAAGTTGGTATTTCTATAATGATTAAAAGAATGATTAGAGCAATTAAGTAAAATGGGGAAGGAAAGAAATAAGTGTGGAGAAGATAGTTATTAACTGAAGCAAATTATAATTCAGAGTGAATGTAATCAGCAACTGTATGAGAATGATAGAATCATGAATGAACTGAAACAATGTTTATAACCCTGTGAAGCAGTACCATTTGTGCACTGAATTTCATTGGTTGAACTCAGGTCCTTCAAATAATTATAAGGAAAATGATTAGAGGAAACAATGAAACGAAAAATGATAACCTGAGAGGGTGTGTGCCCAAGAAGTTCACGAAGTGGTATGCTTTCAGCAAGAGGATGCTCAGCAGGAAGTTCATACACAATTTGGTTTAGAACCTGGGAAAATCCATTGATTCAAATTCAATGTAATTCACTGAAACCAACTAAAATAAAGGAGCAAAGCTTCTATGGACAAATCAAAGGCAACAAACAGAAAAAGGGTTCCATGGCATTCCATCTGTGGTAGAGAAAGGACAAAGAAGGGCACTCATCAAACCTCTGCTTGGCGTCCTGCTTGCAATCTTACACCAGTTGCATCATACATCACCTGCCACAAATCTCTTTTTCAGAATTTTATTTTACACAACCAGCATTACTTTAGTTCCTCACTGTCTAACCTAGCTGCATGTTTAATTGTTTAAGTAAATTACATTGACAAGTTTCGTCAAATTTCTTCCATCTTATAAATAACTTAATTGTTCGAAACATTATTAGAAGTCCATGTTAAGTAAAATGAACTATTTGATAAGTCTTGCTCTCTCTTAATGGTTTAGAACTTTTAAGTCAGGTGATTAAGGTGCAAATCAAATAGAAATAGGTGTGGGAAGTTATCAAAGAGAAAAAGATTATCAATGTTGATGATGGTTACGATCGATGAAGTGAAAATCATCGTGAAGATCAATGTATGTGGTACTTAAACTTTCAGGCTTTTCCATCCAATGGACTAATATTTTGGATTTGGCTCTTGTTAAGTCTTAATAAAGTCATTATTATATCATGTTTACAACATGGGGGGTTGCTGTAATGTTTAAAAAGCAGGAGGTTGCATGCAATCTCAAGAAGAAACCACAGGTATATTTCAGTATAATGTTTCTAATGGTTTTTGGGACATCAAATGCTTTCTTAACAAAAAGTTAATGTCTACTCCTACAGGTGCAGATATGGAGCAAGAATAGATTGAGTATTTCTTACATCTCAGGTAATTTGTAAATAAAGTATCAAGCTAAGAGATCTTCACTATTGATTTAAATGAAGAATTAGACGGAGAAGTCATACAGTACAAGCGAAAACCAAGGAAGTAGCAAAAAGAGGTCCTTCAAGGCCTTCTTGAAACCCAATGGCAGCTGCAAGAGCAGACACAGTTGCTGAATGAGATGATGGCATTCCTCCAGACCCAACTAATTGCTTAAGATCCCATCTTCTTTCCTTAAACCTGCATATCTAAGAAACATCAAGACTTTTAAACCATTTGATCATCTGTTACTTTTTCTTGAAAAGTCCTTTATCTCTCTATACTTCAAAATGAAAAATTAACCCTTTCACTTCAGTTATGCCTTTCATATATACATGTATAGTTGGTTTAGCTTATTCAAAAAGGGGAATACCAACCAGGTGGTGAAGAACTTGATGGATTGGGCAAGGGCAAAAGCAACAAAGGCAGAAATGAGAGGGTAATTGGAAGAGATTGATGAATGCATGGCTGCAACCTCATCCACAGAAAGTTTGGAAAATTGGAATCTGTAAAGTGAAGGGATCTAGGAAGGCTTAGCCTTGGAAGGAACAAAAGAGAGACTCATTTGAGGAGAAAGATGAATGATGTCTTCTTAATGGTTGGTTGGGTTGCTTCTTTTTTCTTCCAAACGCTAACTAACGGTCTTACTTTGGCTTTCACACCTGAATATGCTTCTCTGTTTGGAATCTTCAGTGGAATATCATGACTTTATTTAAAGTTAAGCATACAAAAAATAAGATTTTAAAATTTAAGTTAAAAGTGTTCAGTATTTAATTATTTTCTCTTACAAAATATCCTCTACAAACTATACTGTATCGGCTAATTTTACTTCAAAAACACAATATTAAATTGCAAGTTTTTATTATATATATACACACACTGTATCATCAAAACTTTAAATTAATTAAAAATTATTTAATACTTTATTAATAAACATAAAAAAACTAGCTAACATAATATAAAGATACTCATAAATATATGAAGATAAGTATTCTTTAGTTATACACTTTGATACAAATTATCGACGTGATGTATATTAAAATACATGTATGTCAAAACCCAAGAATATTTGTACCACTAAAAAATAAATGAACTATCCATATTTGAAAGTATGGATATAAGAAACAATACAGCAGGGCACATTTATATAAAAAGTTTATAATGCCAAGGGCTTCGCTTATATTATTATTAATTTCCACTGCCTCCTTATATATAATTTCTTCTATTCTTTTTATAATAATTTGTTTCTTCTAATTTTTTAACTGCCTGTGCCTGACTTTGAACAATTATCTACTCTGAAGGTAATAGACACTGTCTTCTTTCTGCACTTTAAGCTAAAACACATTTTTCCTTTATGATAACTAATTAAAGACTAAAAAAATGCAAATTCCTTCTATATACTTCAACAGAATAAAATAAACAATTCGAATATCAGTTGATATATACATAACAAAGGTAAACAACTTTTTCATTGTTTTGTGCTAACGTGAATTACTATATACATATGAAAAAATAATTAGAAAAGTGCTGTTGATATTTGAAGGTAAGCAAATAATAACATTATTGGCAATGGGTGCTATTCAAGATAGGGGAGAAGCCTAAAGTGGAGCTAGTCAATCTACTTTTTCCTTTTCAAGATCCGAGGGATCTCTCTCTATGACAAGGTGATAACAACAAATATCAGACAGCAAAGGATTGTAAATCCTTGATTCCTCCGACCATAGGACGCATGCTATCTCAATTCCCAACGGACAATTGGAAAATGCAAATCAATAGGCACAAAATGGGGCAGAGCTTCATTTTTCCTTTCGCTTGTCTCAACTTGAGATGACAGATGTGTGCTGGCGCCACATTTATGACAATAGTAACATGTCACACAACTCCCTAATTTAATTCCAACGACTTCACATGGCACAAAACTGAGCTCTTTTCCTGGTCCTTGGATCCATGCAAGTCTTGGACGGATTCTGTTTCCCCAGTCCAAATTTGTCAGATGGTAAAATCAATCGGTCCTAAACGGTTAGAGAATATCTTTTCCGACGATTTTTTTAAGTTCTTCTTTTGCTGCTTCCATCACTACCTTAAAGTCTATTCGTGTATACCTTCCCCTGAAATCCATAATTAAAAGTTCAGTTTTACCACTTTGCTCTAATCAATGATATAAAACCAACAAACCATAAAAAACAAAAGGTAAAAAATAATTTAGCTTTTGTTTGGAAAATATGGAAGGAACGGCTACTGCTCACTAGATTTTCCTTCTCCTTATGTTTCCCAAACAAAGACTAAGTTTTGGAACAACAAATCATGATTAATGATTGTTTATTGATACCGACGCAAGTGTGCAGTGTTCTAACTCCCACTATATGCACAACAGTTCAAAGTTGCCCGATTTATTCTCCATTATCGATAAGTAGTAGTAAGGCATCAAATAAAAAAATTAGAATTTGTATGTACCAGAAATGAGTTTTACTCCATACTGTTGAAGGATACGCTGGGCTTGCAATTCCATGCATTACTCTCGCAACTGCTCTTGGCGTAAATCGGGCCTGTGAATTGCTCTGCAGAAAGACCTGTTGAGAACCAAAGATACAAGTAAATTTTAAAAAGAATTCTTCAATACATGATATACTTAGATGATGAGAATGCTCATGTACCAACTTACCTTTATATCCGCTCGCAGGAAAGGACTGCACATGTAAAAACCACTTATTTTAGTTTAGTTAAAGATAATGCAGCATATAGCACAAGTATTTACCTATCATCAATATAGTATGTTGCTACTTGCTAGAGAACTTTATTTCTGACGTTTCAACATGCAATAGAATTTATGTTCCCGATGTTTAAAGCCATTTCATAGGCTAATTTTGTTCTCTAGTACTTAACTTAGATCAGAAATTAGATTGAACCTGCTTTGGCCAATTTTCTTGCAGAAATCAGCATTATCAACTCCAGAAAAGTAATCCAATATTTTCCTTTGCACGCATGGTGTGTGATTGGTGCCGCTGCAACCTTGCATCTTATCACATAGATTTAATGCAAAATATACAGCACTAAACATTGCATCCATTTTTCGTACCTACTCAAAAAAAGAAGCATGAGAATAAATCTATCAATAAAAACTTATTTGACCACACAAAAATGAAGAAAACGCAACATACGAATTATCCAATCAGTTATAATGACATTACATACCAAGTCTTGAAAATAAAAAAGGAAAACCAATTTTGCAGAGGATACAACATCCCAGATGAACATACTTAAAAAAAAAAAATACAAAAAAAAAATGTACCACAAGTTCATCAGAATTTACCCACCTTACAAATTTCAACTTCTGATAACCATTGGGTAATATCTTCTGATAGTGATAACAAGTCTGTAGGGACTTCAATGATCCTATAACAGTAGGCCAAGTCCTTCATTTCATAAGTTATTTCTCCCATCAGCTGAGAATATTTCGAAAATAATGAGGTCAGATTGTATTCATATTGCTTCCAATACTAAGGTTAGAGCTACTACGCCAAATGGGTGGTGTCCTATCTGAATCAAATAAGAAACATTTAATTTTGAAAACAATGAATGATGGGGCAAGACTAAATTCTCAATGAAAAAAAATGCACTACATAGCTACGCCTAGCACACAACGATATTTCCAGATCATAACAAAAAATACAGCTTCAGTACATTAATTAATAAACTTAATGTATTGTCTGAAAGATTTTCAAGACAAAGAAAACTAGCAGATTTTTTTAGATACTTTATGGCTAAAGTATTATAAATCTACAATATAGTAACTATTTTTCTTTCAGTCACATTCATCAGTATTTAACTTGTACTACTGGTAAATTGGAGGTTTGATGCAGGGGCAAGAGTTGGAAGCATTAGTCCTTGGGACTAGTATCCAGAATCAAAATTCGGTACTTTCGCGAACATTACTGTATTCATTCATTCCCAGTTTCATTTGTCAATTTAAAGAACGACTTAATGATATGAAGATCAGCCTTCAATCATAGCATCTGACATCTTTGCTTAAAGTGGCGTTACTTAGAAGAAAGAAAACCTCCTGATACACATTTTAAACATATTTGTTAAGCGCACACACGTGAACTCTAGAAAATTTACATCCACTAATCCAAACCTTCAGGTCGTACAACTGATTTGTTAATTGAACTGCTGTAACCCCCATGTCATTTGCCACAGTAGGGATGTCAAAAATATATTTCCCATGCTTATTTTCAGATCTGAAAAATCACACAACGATTCCATTAATGAAAAGTACGAGTGTAAGTGAATTAAACTGCTTCTCTAAAGATCATAATCAGGAACCAGGTGTCATTAGCAGATATACCTTCCCTTCATACAATTAAAGTTTGGAATCATACCCCATATTGGTCCGGTTAACAGCATTAAGATAACTTACAAAACTTTACCATCCAGGGGAAACAGGGAAAAAGTCTGGAAAAGTGAAAGGACGACAAGTGTAATATTCTTTGATATTATTACCTTTTTAGAATTACAGCTATAGCAGATACTTTTTGGGCAAGTAATGGCGGAGTAGTCTGCAATATACCAAAAGTTAAAAATATAAGCAACTAAATGATTATTCTAACGGTCAAAAACCATATTATGTTTTCTATATTTCAGATAAAATTTAGTAAACATAAGATTAGAATGTCCTATAAAAAATCAAGTTTAAATATATAGATTTAGGGAGACAAGCATTCATAAATTTATTCATCTTGTGTGACAAACAAATTCCACGTGCAAACATGTGTCTGGCAACACCTTATGGAAAGCCAAAGTGCAAGTTGCATTTATCTGTGGAAGTAACTGCAAGTACTGCACATGACCCAACTCCAAGCGTGTCAGAAGAGTAAGCATCACCTGGTAAAGAAAAATATAGGAAAAATGTTTTAAATTGTAGACCTAGACGATAATAGTCAACATGTATTGTCTAGATTTTCCTTACAGGAACAGGTTTCATTACTAGCATGTTAAATCTCGTGTAGACTGATAGTTACAACTATATGATTGTCCAAAAAGAAAAATTCCTAATCAATCTTGATCTCTTGAGATAAAAAAAAATAATATTTTGTACAGATAACGAGATGATCTACGCTCATAAAATGCTAAAAATGGCGTTTTTACATGGCATGCATACCCTAAAGATTTCCTAATGAAATCATGTATTGGAGCTACCAAAATTTGAATATTTCTCCCCCATTTATTATCATCGAAATATCAACATGATTGACTTCTCAACAAGATGTCATGAAATTTATCTGAAATTTTAATTGAAAATAGTTTCTGAGTAATCAAACAATAAATTTAAATGAATTGTAGTAGAGTAGAGGACCTCTTCTTTCATATCAAACCTGCGTGAAGCAGATTCTTTGATTAATGAACATATTTTCCCACAGGAGCTTTTATCAGCAGGAAAGACTTCACGCAGAAATTTGTTCACTGCATATTCATCTACTCCTTCACTGAGGATAAGAAAAAATGCATCAAAGAACAATTTGAAGGTGAGAAAAATAAAAAATAAAAATAATTGCGTTACCTGTACATTAGACTACGAAGTTTGAAAAATGTCTCATCATCATAAAATAGGTGGCAGTAGGACAACCTCCCATCTCTTCCAGCACGTCCTATCTCCTAAAATATCAATTCCCTTTAAGCAAAGCATGTGCTAGAATATCTTGCCCTGCTACTACTAAAGTTTAGAAGAAATTATGTACCTGTACATACTCTTCCAGACTTTCAGGCAAACTGTAATGAATTACCTAAACACAGGTATGACAATAGAGTTCCAGTATGAATTACTGTGATATACAAGATCATATATATTGCAATGCAAATATATAGTGTGTAAAATACAAGGGTAAAGCGTGCGAGTGATGCTTGAAGACATCATTTTTTAAATAGAACGATTAACTAAGGAACTAAAAGCATTAGCAAGAATAGAGACCAGGGAAGAGCTCAGATACCCAAGACCATTTGTCCCTATATTTGGATTTTAACCACAAAGAAAAATCTTGAGGAAGAAAGAACCAGTTGTTTATGATACAGCCAGACTTCAAAGGTTTGAAGCATATGACATAGAAAATCAGGTTACCATGCAATAAGAGCACAATGAGAATCAGTAAATCACTACATGAGAATACCATCCTAGAGGACTTCTATAGTACACCAGTTCATGCAAATTAATACAGAAAACCATAACGAGGTGATAAACCTTACAGCTCCAACATCACTTTTATCTAGTCCCATGCCAAATGCCACAGTTGCGACAACCTTCATAAAAAATACAAGTTATCAGTTAACAAAAACTAAAACGAGGAAACACAAAGAAAACTAGTATATAATCCGTGTGCTGCATGGGAAAATTAAATGATAAATTACTAAAATTATAAATAAATGTTAAAGTATAACAAGTATATTACCCGTTTGTTGCATGGAAAAATTAAATTACAAATTACTTAAAAACATAACAGCATGTTAAATTATAACATTTTTAAATTTAGCAAAAGATATCACAAAAAACCCTAATGAAACATAAGATATAAACATAACTTCGATGAGGAAATCATTTGTTTGTAAATAAATATAGTTTGTTAAGGTAAATTAAATTTTAAGAGTACTAATATTTCATACAGAATTAATAAAAAATTTAACTGTTGAATACTTTGGAATGAATAATTATACCATGCTTTGACATGGAAATTTATGATTTGTAATTTTCTGTCATAAATAATTCAAATGATTTTCACAATGTAAATATCACCATATCAACAGCAGAACATAGATTTCTATTTGTAGACGAAAACCAATAACGTTTTGGACATTAATCACAAGTGACATATTTATCGAATTACATACTGCATATTATAATTTCTAAAAAGCATATAGACCGGCAATGTGGAGTAAAACAAATTCAGAGTAAAACTTGAAGAATTAGCTCTATTTTCCTTTATAACCTACAAAAATAAGAAATCGTGTTTCAAAGAAGAGAGATGAAGTTTCTTTCTTGGTAGAATTCAAAACATTTAACATTGATAACCCTTTTACCAGCGTCAGAGAAAATTTGAAACTTTTTTCAAAGACAATGTTCAAATGGCATAGTTAAATCTGGACAACTTAATTATGTATTTTATATATATATATATATATATATATATATATACACACACACACATTGATATTTGAAATCAGTCCGAAAAAATATAAGTTTTACCAACGTAAAACTAGATAAAATTGATTTCTCTAACCCTCACTTGTATTGTTTCTATACTCGTGGTTTTCAATTTGAACTAAGTGTGAATTTATTTCACCATCCATTGAACATGTTTATACTTTAATGTAATATATTACAAAGAATTGTTTCAAAAAATTGATATTTATCTAGATATCTACAGTTATATAAATCTAAATATTTATGAATATATAGTTTGTTTTTAGATTTAGATTTTAATATTGTTTAGTTCTCTTATTAAAAAAATTAATTTTCAACTAGTAAAGTAATTCAAAGTCCATGGATATTTAATCATTATTGTTTGTAAGAATAAAAGTAGACATAATAAAAAATTTAAATATTTATATTGTAATAAGAAAGTATATTGATTATATTTTGTATGTTATGATATTTTTTAAACATGTATCTTGCATACATATACTTTTGTTTGTTTTATTATTTAACTAGAAAACTTTTTCAAAAGGTTTTTCTGAAATGAAAAGATTAAAAACAACTAAAACATCTAATTTATATATTTAAACAAAATGAAAAAATAAATTTAAGTATTTTTCCTTTATCAATATTTATTTCAATGTAGGAGAAATATTTTATCTAATTCTTAAATTGTCTTTTTTTATCACTTAAAATTTAATTTACTACTTTTATATGAATAAATAAATATAATTAGCAATGACTGATTGTTAGATTGAAATGTAATAAATAAATTTTAGAATTCACATTTGAAGTATACATATTTTACAATAGAAGAAAAAGATAGGAAGTCAGCAAGAGAAAATATTTTATGGTGACAAGACTGGCCAAAAGACAAAGTCAAACTTAACATGACAAAATTGCTAAATAGTTATTTATTATTATTATTATTATTATTATTATTATTATATATATATATATATATAAATGCACGTGTCATAAATTCATAATATCTATGATTAAATCATAAAATTTGTCTTACCACTCTGATCTTGTTGGAATTAAACAAGTCCTGTACATAGCTACGTTCTTTTGCAGTGATACCACTATGATAACTCTACATGACAAATCAATCATCAAATTTAACTCAGTGCCATGGATTATACCGAAAGACATGCAATGTCAAAAGAAAATTCAAAGCTAACCTTTGCCAAGATATTGTTATCATTCAAATATCTGCTAATTTGATCAGTTTCATACTGGAACAAGAAGAAGCGTCATTAATTTCCCACCAACATATAAACGTTATTATATATATATATATATATATATAATTCAATTATCAACTATAGAAAACGATATGTTAAATGAGTCATGTGGATCTCATCACTAACTGTCTTTCTGCCAACAATATTGTACATATCAAATGCTGAGAGCTAGAAGCGAGAATATATTGCAATACAGTGACAGTTGAGTTTAAGAAATCATAGAACATCCCGTACTTGAAAGTTAACAAAAGCCAGTCCATATACACACCTGAAATTTGCAGTATATGATCATGCTCTGAACCTCAGCAAAAGGAGGAGACTTCATCAAAATCAGAAGGTCTTTCATTCTAATATGTTCAAAGAATTCAAACATAAGTTTAACAAAGTTCACATAATGAAAGTATACAAGCTCAAGCAGTAAGTAGAAGCATATAACTTGCCTGTTTCTGACCATAGACACTGATAAATGAAAATTGTCCCTTAACTGCGCCTTCTGAATAAGATTTGTGGAAGGGATATCTAGAGCAGACATGATGGCATCTAAAGTTGTGGTAGTAGCGGTTGCTGTCATTGCAAGCACAGCACGAACATTAAGTGTCTTACGAAGCAGAGATGCTCGAAGTCTCATAAAAGACGGTCGGAAATTGTGAGACCTGTACAAATGTTTTCAAAATCTCAAGATTAACCACGAAACAAATTAATGCCACCAAATAACATTGGAATTCCCTCACCATTCAGATATACAATGTGCTTCATCAATAACAACAAGTGATATGGCTGACAAAGAAGAAATAGTAGACAGAAACTCTTCATTCAGAAACCGCTCCGGCGAAACAAAAAGCACCTACATAAATCAAAATTTCAAAACATCAATTTTATGCAAGAGTACTACTACCATCATCCATAAATAAACCTCAACATGCAAACACGTGCTACAAAAATGGCCTGCAAACAATCAAAACCATTGTATGCAAACAATCAGTGCTACACAATCTGAACCAGAGTCATTCCTACATGTAGTTGTAGAAAGTCCTACCTTTATCCCCCCTTGTCGAAGCTGCATCATTGATTCAGAGGCTTCTTCAGGTGTCTAATATTAGTAAACATAAAGAGATTAATTAAACACAAGGGGATGAAAGGATAACATCGAACATATCAGTATGTATGTATAGGAGAAGAGAAATTTGAATTAAGTTTTCCCCGTAAATTAAAATTAACTTGTATTGAAGTTAAACATAGCTTTTAAAGAAGTTCAGTGAGAGACTTTCTTTAGAAGTTAAAGCCCATAAGTCGATTTTATGTTATAAGAGAAGTATATTGAAGAAGAAAATAAGAAACTAAAATACATTGGACCTCTCTATAAGTTAAAATCAACTTATGCAGCATAACTTTTGGACAAGTTAAGTGCATAAGTCTACTTTAACTTGGTGAGAAGCTGATATCATGTACCTGCATATTTCTTTTTCGGTAAGTACTAAGAGATTATTGTCGGAAAATTTGAGAGAAGGAGAAAAACTAGAGAGATCTTCACCAATGAACTACATGCTGACCACCCAAGAAAATTTGACACCACACTCATCCCAAAATCTTAAAACGCACTTACACTCTAACAACAACTTTTTTTCCGAAATGGCCTAAGTTATGAACTAACTTATTACATTCTTTCTTTTTCTCCTATGAAGGTAATTGAGAAGCTTAAACAAACAGAACCAATCAACCAACACTGCACAAGGTAGAAAGTATAACACACCTGAGTACTGGATAGAAGACCACCCCTAATCACATAAGGCAATTGCCTCAACTGATCAATCATCAAAGCCACCAATGGACTAACAACCAATGTAATCCCAGGCAAGATCAGAGCAGGCAACTGATAACACAGCGACTTTCCGGCTCCGGTCGGCAAAACAACCACTCCTGACTTCCCAGCAAGAACCATCTTAATTGCATCAACCTGCCCGTCTCGAAAACAATCATAGCCATAAACCAATTTCAAAATTTCCAACAAATTCTCCTCCGAAGCCTCATCGAGGGCCGCAGCCACAGCCTCTTCCACCACAGCGCAATCAATTTCACGAACCTTACAACCCCCTCTCTGTTTCAACTCTCCAATATCCTTCTCTTCCCCCTCCTTTTCCTGCTGCGATTTGAATTTCCCTCTCTTGTACCTTTTCCCGCCGAATTTTCCCTTCTTGTTCAGGAACTTCCTTCGCTTGCCACTCAAGTTCAGCTTCACAAAGTTTCCATCGCCGCCGCTGCATGGTCGAGGCTTCACGACAGGCATAGGCGCGCTGGCACCTATCAGGTTGGGAAGGCGCGCCTTTCCGCGTTTCCTCGCATCGGCGCTCTCGGCGCGTGAATCAGACGCGGCGGAAGTAAGAAAAGGTTCGATTCCAGAAGATTCAAAGTTAACGAGCGGTCTTCGAATCTTCGCGAACGAAGCAGAGTATGAGGAGGAGAAGAAACCAGCAGGAAGGGTTTCAATGGAGGAGGAAACTGACGCCGCGCCGGAGGGTCGCCGAATTTGGAAGGGGAGATCGGTGGGAAGGGAGAGAGGTGTTTCCTGGATGGGGTCGGGTTTCGACGGGACTTTGGAGGATCCAGAAGGGGCTGGTTTTGATTTTGAGGGTTTGATTCTGACTCGGGATTTGTTTGGAACCTCGAGAGGTGGTGGTGGCGGCCGAGGCGGTGATGAACTTAATTGTCTCGGAGGAGTTGCGGAGATGTGAGATCCGTCGGAGTCTGAATCCGACTCCATTATGATTTTGTTGAGTCGGAGCAGAGATGAGTGAAGAATGTCTTAAAGAAGACAAATTTTGTTCCCGCCACTTTTGCAGTTTCTTTTAGGTGTTTCTTCCTGGAGCTTAGCAAATTTCTCCCTACACCCATCATTTTTGGAAAAAAGACTATTTTATCCTTTTAAAAAGTATTATTTATATTATTCTTTTTTAAATGTTTTTTAACATAATTTTCATAACAATATTTTATGAATTCTAGATTTATAATTCTAAAAGTAAAATAAAAAATCTATTTTAAAAAGAATATTTTGAAATTGTTTTTAAGATTTTTTATTTTCAAAATATTATTATTTGGATTAAGAAGTGAAAATAAAGAGTGGAATTGACATGATTTGAAGAGAAAGTCTAAAGAAAGTTAAGGATGTTTGGATTAAAGTAAATAGGGTAAAAAATATACATAAAATTTATAAAAGTTTTTTTAGTGATGTGATGGATGTAATTGAAATTATATTTACTCCTATATTTAAAAATATTTAAAAAATTAATTTTATTTATTTATTGTACCGGTATGGCCGACCGACATCATGACGTGGCTCAGTCTCCCTGTCCGAGATGACCGAGACACACGTTGACGTGTTCTAGTCTGCTTGACCGAGCTGGCCGAGACACCACGCACGGCCAGACCGATCGACACGTATAACCATTAACGCTCAAACCAAGGTTAGTGAAGCTAAACTATCATTAAGAATTAGGTAACGTAACCCTAAGTGTGATCCATTCCACTAATCAGGCCGAATGAGGTAAGCCCTAAAATAATATAAATAGCACATATTACAAGGAACAAGGTACGCATTTATTACTGTGCACCTACCCGCTTTACTGACTTGAGCGTCGGAGTGCCTTCTGCAGTTACCTCCTCCATTTGGCATTCACCCTAGACTGAGAGCCGAAGGAGAGACACGAAGGCGAGAAGGATCACAGCCAAGTACCTAGCAACCTGCCCGACCGAAGGAGAAAAACAAAGAATTCAATAGTTCTTTAGGTCCCATCTCCCTAGCAAGAACAATCGGCGCCCACTGTGGAGTCGAGAGAAACTAGCTGAAGAGAGAAAGTAGATGGTCTCAACCAAAAGCATGGAAAAAAATGATTGTGTTAGAATATATGGCCTTAAACGAGAGGGGGGGTGAATTGTTTAAGAAGGACTTTCGTAAACTTTTAAGCCTAGAATGAAAATACTTCAAGAAAACCTTGATTAAGAAGACTTCAATAGTTCTTTAGGTCCCATCTCCCTAGCAGGAACAATTGGCCCCCACCGTGGGACCGGGATAAACTAGCTGAAGAGAGAAAGTAGATGGTCTCAACCAAAAGCATGGAAAGGATGACTGATGGCGACCAGGCAATGCTGCTGATATCTCTTTAGAGAGAGATGGCCGAGATGAAGAGGAGGACAGAGGAAGTTGTCCAGAAGAATGAACAAGAGATGCAAGCTCTCCGAAGGGAGAATGACGAGATGAAGAAGAAGCTGATGAAGGGAGGACCGTCCACTGAACCGACCAATGTGGTCGGCAGGTCCTTCGCCTCCCCTCCCTACCTGAGGCCGGTGGAGGAGACGAGAGACAAGATTTTCACCCACGAGATGGAGGGAGAATCCTTTCTCAACAGGTCGGCCAGGACGACCATCACCATGGACTCGGCCCGCCGACATCCATTCACCAACACTATCATTGAAGTCCCACTACCAGACAAGTGGAAGGGTTTCAACCGAGACCGATGTGACGGGTCTACCGACTCGGACGAGCATATTGATGCATATACCACCCATATGCATTTTGATATCAGCAACTTCCACAGTGGACGGTCCTCCCTCCATCAGCTTCTTCTTCATCTCGTCATTCTCCCTTCGGAGAGCTTGCATCTCTTGTTCATTCTTCTGGACAACTTCCTCTGTCCTCCTCTTCATCCCGGTCATCTCTCTCTGGAGAGATATCAGCAACATTGCCTGATCGGCATCAGTCATCCTTTCCATGCTTTTGGTTGAGACCATCTACTTTCTCTCTTCAGCTAGTTTATCTCAGTCCCACGGTGGGGGCCAATTGTTCCTGCTAGGGAGATGGGACCTAAAGAACTATTGAAGTCTTCGTTTTTCTCCTTCGGTCGGGCAGGTTGCTAGGTACTTGGTTGTGATCCTTCTCGCCTTCGTGTCTCTCCTTCGGCTCTCAGTCTCGGGTGAATGCCAAATGGAGGAGGTACCTGCAGAAGACACTCCGACGCTCAAGTCAGTAAAGCGGGTGATCGGCACTCGGGTAGGTGCACAATAATAAATGGCGTACCTTGTTCCTTGGAATATGTGTTATTTATATTATTTTAAAGGACTTACCTCACTGGACCTTATTAGTGGAATGGATCACACTTAGGGTTACATTACCTAATTCTTAATGATAATATAGCTTCACTAACATTGGTTTGAGCGTTAATGGTTATACGTGTCGGTCGGCCAGACCGTGCGTGGTATCTCGGCCAGCTCGGTCAGGCAGACTGGAACATGTCAACGTGTGTCTCGGTCATCTCGAGCAGGGAGACTGAGTCACGTCATGATGTCGGTCGACCATACCGGTACATTTATAATTTTAATTATTTTTATTTAAAATATTATTTAAATATTTATAATTATAAATATTTGATAAAAAAAATATTTTATATTAAATAACATTATTATTTTTATCTTTAATTTTTTGTAATTAATATAATTATTATATCAATTTATTTATTTTTTATTAAAAGTATATTTATTATTATTATTGTTTATTTTTATAATTTATTATATATAATATGATTAATTATGTTATTTTATAATAATTATATTTTATAATCTTAATTATATTTTTTATATGGAAACTTAACCACAATTTTCTTAATTTTAGAAACTAACGTGACAATGGTATACATTTCAAAAAAATAAGATGGACGGTATTTTAATTCAATCCAAATTTAAATTCAAATAATTCGATTAAATTTTAAATATTCACTAAAAATATTTTAGAGTTGAAAATATAGGTCTTAATGCGTCTGAGTGTTTGAATTTTTTTTTTATGTTATTTTATTTTATTGAGTTGTAATTTAATTATTGTAATCATTTTATATGTATATACAAGCTATTATATGTATATATTATTATATATGTATTTATATATTTAAATATCAAATGTAAGAAAAAAAAATATAAACATTTTTTTTCATTAACGAGTTTCAACCATACAATTTTAATAATTAAGTTACAACACAAAATATATTAAACAAATTTAAATGTATAATACAATGAACATAATTATACTAAAGTAATTATGTCATCTGTTTTATTTTTAAAACTTGTAAATCACTAATTTTAATTTGATACTAATATAAAACTAAAAAAAATAAATATAATAATAAAAAAGAAAAATGAGAAACTCTACCAACAAACTCTACAAAAATAACTATTTTTTAATCTTTTTCTTCTTCTCCACAACAATATCGTATTCATAATGCATTCATTATTTTTGTCGACGCTCACATCAATAATGAGGAGCATTAACAATTAAACAATTAGATATAAGGCTCAGACACTTCACTTAAATGGTGTGTCCGTGTCAGATACACTTTTAAGGAATCGACACTTGTAGAACACATATTGGTGAAGTGTCTAATTTAAAAAATATTTATTTGATTTATGACAATTCTAACACGGTTTTAACACAATTTTAAAAAGAAAAAATACATTAGTTTTCTACAAATGCAAACTTATTGTATAAATTTTTATTATGATTATAAAAGGAACAAATTCTTTTGAACCTGCCATGAAAAATATATACTCCAAAAAAATCTAAAGCATACTTGTAAGCATAAATCTTTATTGTTAATTTATATAATTCATAATTATATAATATATATTTGTGTCTCCGTATCCTACAGTTTAGAAATTATGCGTATCTCCGTGTTCATATCATATCAGTGTGCTTGTCAATGTTTGTGCTACATAGATCAAAATGTATACAACATGTATTGATTAATTAGAACAAAATAGACGATAATATCATTGGTTCAATAAGAAATACATTTAGATTTGCGATAATGAAAAAAATAACTAATTTTTTGTGGTTTATATTCATTTTTTTTATGTTTCAGTCTTTTTTTCTCACACTTCTCTCAAAGTTTTCTTTCCTTTTGTATTGTGTCTTCCTTTGCCTTTTAATAATTAATTTTTTATCTAAGGGATTGTGCATCAAACCACGTTTCAATTCAAAATATTATTTAACTCATTTTTTTAAATAAAATAAATTTAATGTATGTCTCTTTTCCCTCAAATTTAATATTATTTTTTTTAGTTTTAAATTTAAGTAATTAAAAATAACGAAATAACCAAAATAAAAAAAATTAATATAAAGATAAAATTGAAACAAATGTAAAAAAAAAAAATTATAATGAAAATTCTGTTTATATATAGGTATAAATATTAATGTGCATATTAGTTTCAATTTTAAGGGTTTTTTTATACATATTTATTCATATACTTTATTTATTTTTACGTTATTTTTATAAAATTCGAGATCTTATTTAAAAAACTTAAATTTAAGGTAAAAAAATAAATTTAAAATAAAAATAAAGTGATTTTATTATTATTTTTCTCCTTGTTTTAACTGCCAGCATTGGAATCGTCTAACGGAAATATCCCCACTTCGTATTACTCAAGACTACTTAAGACGTTAACATGTAGATTAAGAACAAAATTACATTTTTACATTTATTTTATCATTAAATAACATGCCATAAATATGATTAAGGTTTAAGTTCTGGTCTGGTCCTTATATTTTACAAAATTTGTAATCTTATTTTCAAAATTATTTTCCCGCAATTTTAGTTTCTTAATTTTTAATTGTCCATAATTTTGATTTTTGATTTTTTTATACAATTTTAATCACTTAATTTTTAATCATCTATAGTTTTGTTAAATTTTAAATTCAATCATATATAGTTTTTCGTTACTTTTAGACACGATAGAATGGGATTGGGGGAAAACGCATGATATTCATGGTTTCTTTTACTAAATTGTAAATGTTATCAAATGTAAATGTAAATGTATAGTAACTTAATATATTTTAAACTTAAAACTGAAAAAATTACGGATAATTATAAATTAAGGGGTAAAAATTGCATAAAAAATCAGGGTGAAAATTACAGATAATTAAAAATTAAGGACCAAGAATGCAAAAAAAAAAATAAATAATGCAAAGAAATGAAGCAATTTTTTATTTGGTCCCTTTATACCTTGGATAGAGAAAGTGAAATTTGGAATTTTCAATTTCTAAGAAAAAAATGAAAATTAGATTGGATAACTTATTAATTTGAATTGGAATAGAAATATATCTAATTAACTAAATCTATAATAGATTGAATTAGTTCAATGATGACTTAATGGACATTTTTGTTCATCTCTACATAAAATTAACTTTTTAAAAAATTATAATACTGTTGATAACATACATTTATTTTTCTCAAAACTAATTAACATGCAAATAAATGCATCTATTTAAATTTGCATATGATAAAATGAGTAAATTTAATTTTGATAAAATGAGTCAATTTATCTTGTTTAGATTTATGTCGTCTTGTCTCACTAAAATAGGTTGAGCCAATATAATCCTATGCAGTTAGGGGTTGATTTTTCTTGCACCATACCAATTCTAATGTACACGTAACATAAACTTTAAAATTTGAAAGTGTCTTTGTCATATTTGTTTTCAACAAAAGTTGTAGAGGATGTGTTTTACTCTGGTGAAGCATTTTGAGTGGAGGTGGTAGTGGTGTAGTGGGTTGCTGTGGTGGTGGAACGAAGTCATTTCTTTTAGCTGCAATGCAATTGTCTTCTAAAGTAAGGAAAACCTTTTCGTTTTGCTTTTTTCAGTTGCAAATGGTGTTGAGGTCTTACTGGAGGGATCCATAATGTCATTTTTTGTTTGCTTACGGGTGAAGAAATCCAGAAGTAGTTATTGTGTACTCCGAAATTTCAAATATAGAATGAGGTCATTGACTTTTGGATGTTGGCATCCAGAAGGTCATTTATGTTGTTCAGCTAAGCTTCTAGATGATCATATCCAGAAGTGACATATTAGTTTCAGACTTGCATATCCGAAACTCAGTGATTTGGCTTATGGTTATAGATATCCGGATAACAAAGGTTGTTGATGTGTTTTTTTTTATGCAGCAGCGGCAATGGATACTGTGGATTCATACATGGGAATTCCAGGGGAGATTGATGTGTGGGATGGATTAGATGATATTGATATAGAGCAATCAATAACTTATAACACGTTAGATAATGAACATAGGGTACATGAGTGTAGTGAGACGTTTACTACGATTCGAGAAGCCTTCGGATATACAAATCTGGATTAGAAAAAGCACTCTCGAATATATAGATTCAGAAGTCATCAATTTCACGAAAACTCACATTCTTCTCCGATGAACATTATGTATCACAACCCACCAACACTGCCTTCTCCGGTGCACACTTCTTCTTCGTCGACAACTCCTTCTCTCTACTGCCACCCTTCTCTTTGTCTTTGCTGTACTCAAGTATGGGGAATGAATGACTCAGTGGTGTGCCTCAATGAACTTTAGGTAGTGTTTTAAATGAGTAAGGGCAAAATGAAATTTTCATTTCGTGTTGGGTGCATATCTAAATTGATCTGGTGGAAAAAGAATCAACCTAGTTAGGACAAGTAACTTTGCAAATATTTTCACAAGTGCCTATTAGACACAAGAAAGGGTCATCTTGTTGTTTTATAAAAGCTTTTCACAATACTTTTACAAGTGACAATCAATAGTTAATACTCAAGTAAGAGAAAAAAAAAAGAGAGCAATAGTATAATATTTATACTAGTTTACCTAAACTAAGCTACTTCCAATGCTTTAAAGATCATTTTTTTTAAGATAAAAATTAAAGTAAGAGTAAAAAATTGTCTCACAAAAGAGAAAGATGCACGTGCATCTTTAGATTATGATTACTTGAAACAAAATAAAGATACAAGTTGAATTAAAAACACAAATGAACATGCATGTGCATTTTCACAAGGAAATGAAAAGAAGAAAATTACTCTACTTTTAATCATTTGCCTTTTTCAATCTACTCAACTTTATCTCTATATCGAAATTAAATTTCAATAGTTATTTGACGCAAAGAAATTGCTAATATAAATAAAAATAATCTTATATCACACTTTAAAGTAGTCACTATACTTATTCGCTTAAAAATATTTATCTATTGACATAATATATATATATATTAAAATATTTATTTATTACAAATTTTAATTATATAAAATTCAACAGTTATCTTGTGCAATTCACTGCATAAAATAGTAGTTTAGAAGATAAAATCTAAATCTATTCAACTGCAGCTCTGTCCAACATGGATAAACTTCTAGCAAAGAAATCAGTATGCTTTTCACAATCTTAACGAATATGAATTAGTTCTACTTCATTCACACTTCCTTTCATGGACCACTAGATTGAGATGGAAATCAAATAACAAGAATGGAGAATCTCGAGGAGCACAATCCTCAAATTAATGGCCTACCAACAAAAAAGGAAGGGGAAAAAATAACTTTACAATTATGTCAAACACAAAGTGCCATATCTTACAATATATTGGAACCACCATATAGCAATTGGCCATTATCCCAAACAGCCATAAATCTAAACACAAACAGCTATGCTCTGGTGTATATATAGGCCAACAGGAAGAGAAGAAATGCTGGCAGAAATCAGAAGGCAATCTGAACTTTGAACTCTCACATTATGATGCAATTACACTTTGATTCAAGCTTATTAGGGGGCTTCATGCTGTCTACCTTGTTAGGAAGCCCAACATTGCGTATCAAAGACTCATCAGCATTTTCATCATTCTCAGTCTTGGAAGGTGATTGTGATTTTACATCAGTTTCCACCATCTTAGGCCTTGCCTTGTGAGGTTTCATAGCACGCTTGGGGGCAATCTGGCTGCGGGTGTCCTTTACATTGGAATTGGGTTTCCCCAATATAGTCACTCTCGGCTCAGAACCTTCCAATGGTTCTGAGTCTTCCTTTTCCATTGAAATCGTTGCAGCTTTATATGCAAGATCATGGATGATGGAGCTGCAGAAAAGTATAGTATCTGTTGCCTCTTCAAGTGTCAAGCTTCTGGTGTTCACTCCATCTTGACACTCCACCGTAACTGTGGACCCCTCTGGGAAAAAGCATTAGATATCTGTCAGAAATTTGCCGAGTACTAATATTTTCTCCAAATAAAGGTTCAGCAGATAAAATAGATTACAAGTGCCAAAGAAACCATGTATATTGAGAAACAGAATCTTTTGTACTACCCCACTAATGATGAAGCATTTGTTCAGATTTCAGAAAGCTCGTAAAACAGATTACAGAACACAGCCACACTATAAGTTGCATAAAACATTCCTGCTTAACAAGTTCCCCAAGAGCAGCGGTTATGAGAACAATCAATAAATAGAATATTTTATTAAAAAATTACCTCGGGGTAGGATAGGAAATTTTGGGGAGTGCGTTTGTTACACTTTCTAGTAAATTCCAAAACATAAATCTCCAGGCAAATTGGAAACTACACTATTAAATTGCTGCTGACTGCCAGAATCCAACATAAATATCTCCCAACATATCAGGCACATCAATTCAGAGTATTATCATTAATGCAAAAAATAAGTCAAGAAACAACCTTTCAAAGTATACTAACTCTATCCGTTAGAAATCAGGACCATGAAATTTGTATATCTCTTTTAAGTCAACATGACAAACTGTGTGCTGTGTACATACACGAGTGCATTGAGACACATGAATAATAGAAGATTGTCACAGAAAGTTTTCATGCTCATCTCAAACAGCATCTGCAATATCTTTTATTTGAAATTTCATCCAATAAGCATCATACCTATGCCAAGGGAGTACTCGGAGGCATTGAGCTCAGAAACAGAAGCTGCAAGACAATCACCGGAAGAAATTGAAACAGAATGCTCCTGAAAATCATCAACAGGGCATTTTGATACAAGCAATGAATCATCATCCACCACCCCAGTATCATTCTGACAACAGTTTTCCCCTTCTATTTCTGATTCTTCAATTGTAGAAGTATTGGTAGTTACCAGAGCATGTAGTCCATTAGCTTTAGAGTTTTCAATATTATGTTTCTCACCAAAAGATGACTCTGGATCCTGAACTGATGTTTTTGTATTTGACACACTGTCCACATTATTTGGATGGTCTTCAGTTTTATCATTTGAAATACAGCTTTCATGATTTGGAAATGATGCCACTGAATTGTCGTCAGGCCGAACACCAGTAGCCTGGCTTACTAATTCTGAGATACAAGCATCAGTTCTTCTAATACAATCATGGTATTCAAGATTATCTTCCTTGACAACAATGGAACTCATAGAAGAATCAATCACATCTGTCACTTTATTTTCTGAAGCTTGCATTTCTAGCAGATCTTGGGGTATCTCCTCTAGGTTGCTGCATTCAGTATTGCCAGAAGAAGTTTCTTGTGCAGTAAAACCTAATCCATGGTAAGAATGGCTTGACATTCCAGAAAAAGAAGAACCAGGACTTGGAGGCCTGATCCTAACGTCGTATCCATAGTCTACATCCAATTTCCTGGCACTTGACTGCCTTTGGACACGAAAATCAGAATGTCTTGTTGAGCTGAAATCAACAGATGACGAGGTAGAATAGCTGCTACGCCCTGTTGAACTTCTAATACTGTTAATGCTGTTTCTTGCAAAGGACAGGTCATCATAAGATAGCGTTGTGGCAGTAAAAGTCCTGCCCTGAATTACAGGTCCTTTGCTACTGCTTGACCTTTTCAGTAGTACAGAGATGCCAGTGCCTTCCAAGAGGTCAACTTTCAAAATTGAGCGGTCTTCGGAAAGATGTAACTGCTGATCACCAGAATGATTATCAGGCTTCTCGTAATCAACCCTTGATTTGTCCACCTCTAGTTGATTGGTAGACACCTGCTCATTTCTCTCCACCACTGAACTAGAGAGAGGATTTTGTTGCGAGTGGTCCCAAATAAGTTCACTGGGAAAAGTTTGATTTTCCTCTGCATCTGGTTCTCTAAGGGGAAACCTCATGTTACCCACATTAGTCTCTTGAGGCAATCTAGACTCAACAGTTAGTTGGTCTGTTTCATGGGATGTTTTTTCTTCTGTAGGAATGCTCGTGGAATTCACTGAATTGCCACTGGAAACTGCCAAAGTTGCCTCCGGAAAGATATGTCTCAACAATGTGGTTTTCCTGCTGCATTCTTGACACAGTCTAAGATTCTTCTCAGTTTCATCAGTGGCCTCCAGAGGACAACCACAATTAGAACAGATTGCTGTATTCTCAAAAGCACCGGTTTTAGAAATGTCAACTATGACATGGGAAGTTTCTAAACTTTCACTGAATTCTTTGCCAATACCATGATAAACAGAAGCTTCAGATTCAGTGGGACCTAAAGCAATCATATGGCCTCTAGTTTTATTGTGAAGGACATCAACTGATTCATCATTGATCTCATGCCCAATGTTTGCATTTAATACATCAATTTTATCAAAGGAAAATACTTCTTCATGAATGTCAGCATATATTATCTTTTCAGTTTCACTGGTCACATCATCTTGATTGTGGTCACTCCCTTCAGTATCTGGTGCAAAACTTGTACCATGATCAGAGCTTGCATTGCTGCTTGTTGTGACAGAGGAGTTCCTAGATACCAGGGAACGTTGCGCAGAATTTGCTTTTCCGACATAAAAGGTTGTACTTGGCACACTTGATAAAAGAGGCCTGAACATGTTCTGGGGACTTTTTTTATCCTGCTCAGAAAGTTTGGTTAACAAACAAAGTAAGCAGTGTTGTCCCAAGTTCCCAACCAACTCTTTAAAGACACAAGGGAAAGATCGGGGCAAAAGGTTAGGGGAGCAAGGAATGAACATGTTCTGGGGACTTTTTTTATCCTGCTCAGAAAGTTTGGTTAACAAACAAAGTAAGCAGTGTTGTCCCAAGTTCCCAACCAACTCTTTAAAGACACAAGGGAAAGATCGGGGCAAAAGGTTAGGGGAGCAAGGAATGAACAACACTTTACAAGAAAAACTCATTCGTGACTAAGAACAGAAAATGTGTAAACTTTGTTATGATAATCAAGTAAGTGCACGTATGCCACTTTATACACAGCACAATAAACAAACTCATTGATGACTTTGTAAGTCATTTAGTTGAATAATAGTCTTATCATGTGTAGCTTAAAAATAAACTGAGAGGAAAGAAAACATCCACCAGAAGAACCAAATAAAGCAATGTACCCAAGATTATATAGAGATAAATAAATCAAATATGATTGTACTCTCCATGTGACCGGGCTCACTTCAATCCAATCCTACTTAATCACGTCCCAACTGATCCACAGTAACAACCGTGAAAGAGCCCGGGAATTGCATAGTAACAGGGGATTCTAACCACCAGTCCCTGAGTATTGGGGGAAATACACACATACTTGAAATTATATCAAAGTTTTGATCATTGATAGCCTAGAAAGATCAAAGATGGTTGGCTTGCTCCAATTTCCATTTAAATTGTTTTGATTTTGATAAGAACCCAAGCAATGAGAAACCCACCCTCAAAAGCTAGCTATTATAAAGGGAAAACCAAATACTTAAATATTCCACCGAGCATCTCATACCACTTTGGGAGTTAAGGAACCTATTCACTTTACATTGGAACCAACTTTGGTACCAATTGATAAGTATCCAAGCACTTGAAGAACCCATCTTCAAAAGCTAATTATTAAAGGAGAGAACCACTTAAATATTCTACTGAGCATCTCATACTACTAGATGTGAGACTTAAGTACCTCATAATACCCATGTTCCTTTTAAGAATGTTCTAACTAATTAGCATATATGAAAAGGAAAGTGAATAAAACAGGGAAATTGTGTGCATGCATATGCAAAGTTGTGCACGAGAATTTTAATATAGACAATTTAGGAATATAATATTAAAAACAGCCTATTTAATTGAAATTACTCAGCGAACTATAACATGAGAAAGTAAGTCAAGAGATTAAGCAACAAAATACCATTTGCCGGAGAGCAGAATCAAAAGATCTTTTAGGAGCAGAACTTGGGGACACCATCCTGACTGGCTTCTTGGAAATTGAGGGAGATTTGCCGTTTGAAATTGAAGCACCCCTTCTTGAACCAAATTGCTCTAGACCACCCACAGGGATGGACTGAAGAGAGTCCAGATCATCATCACCAGAAGATATGACAGAACCTTTGCTGCGTGAACTAAATTGGTCTCGATCATGACTATTAATATAACTGCTGCTCCTGGAAGGTGTGGGAGACATTGATTGCCTACCTAATTTAGAAGTAGAGTCCCTACTATTTCTGGATGCTGGGGACGAACCCCTCACATATGATGCCGGCCGATCAGCCAAAGATGTCCGGAGATTAGGAGGAGCTTCGGAAGAAAAACCAGGAATATTAGTTTGCCACGCTCTTATCTTTGGTGAAGCGGAGTTTCCACGGCTTGTCTTAACAGGGGAAGTTCCCCTAATCCCAGATGAGACGGCAGGACTACCGGAGCCAGTGCTAATTTGCCGAGGAGTAGGAGTAGAGGACCTAGAAGCAGGTGTTGTGGGCTTTGTTGGAGGCGGAGATGGTCTTCTTGTTGGAGTAGCCTGTCTAATAACTTGAGTTGGACTAGAATTTGGCGTCAATGAAGACCTTCCCCTCGATTGCAATGTATTATTCCCAGATCGAGGGGATGAGCTTAAGCGATTTGGACTTGCACTGCCCCTACTGCTTTTGTAACTTCTCTCCATCTGAAAGAGTCCAACAAAAGGTGGATAGTGACTAAAACATAACACATTTCACACAGAGAAGAAAAAATAAGGATTTTTATTCAAGAGATAATTGTGCATAAAATAGATTTGAAAGCACACACCGTAGATGATCTTGATATGGAAATGGGTTTACTCCGAGGCCTTCCTCTGCTTACAACATTTATTTCTGCTGGTTCATCATCTAGTGAAGGAAACAGTGGAGTGTCCGGTGGTGTCAATAACCTATAAATGAATAAAACAGAAATGCAGCATCAGTAAAGTAATATGCACATCTTATTCTAAACCTTGGTGAAAAAAGGATTTTGAATTATTGACCAAACTATTAGTGTGAAAGAAACACAATTGCAAAAAGTTGGAATAGAAATCGTAAAATTTGATCATATCACGCCAACAAGATTTAACACGGTGAGATTCAAAAGTCAGAGAAGACTACAAACCAATCATAGTCATTCTTGTCCCCATCTGCATTAAGCAATTCACTGGTTTCTCCTCGACCAGGAATGGATATCCCAAGCTTGATATCAGAAAAATGTCTCAACTTGGTCGCTGCAAATTAATATAAAAAAAGGGAGAGAAATGCATGAGTATCAACAAAATAAAGGAACTGGTAAACAGATAGATTCTCTCCTCAAGATGTCAGTAAAGAAAATTACAAAATGAGTCTTCCAGGTCATCCGATGGCTGAAGCAAAAAGCTCTCTTTTTCTCTGGACTGCATTTCACTGAACAAAGTAAGATCATCATCTTTCTCTCTTAAGTGCAATCCACTTTCAAGACTGCGCCCGCGTTTGTGACTGTCTGATCTTGGCTCTCTACCAGGAGAGCATCTAAATGCTGGGGAAGGTGGCATCTCCCCTACCCAATGCAGTGCCCAACAAGTGTCACCTCAAGTTCTCCATACATTCCAAAGTTAAAATCCTTCAACACCCTAACCAACAACCAATGATTATTGTTAACACACAGCTCAAGCTCACCACAAATTCAATCTCCAAACAACAATATCAGCAAAACCCCCACTTTCATTCACCAACTATCTGCTCCTTCTAAACACTCAAGAAACACTACCACCATACCCAATGTGACTGAGTCAAAACAAACAAAACTAAATTTGGCATATTAAAACAACTGTACCCTTCCAAACCCAATGCCTAACCCCTCAACGTTCATATGCAATCAGCATCCAAAACTAATATTGTAGATGTCCCTCAACCTGAAACCCTAGAACATTGGCCAGTAGCAGATCCTAATTACGCCGTTGCCATCACCGACCAAAAGGGTAGCCAATTCAAACGGCAAAATTCAAGCTTGGAGCACCCATTAAGCCAAGTTCAGAGCCACAGCGAAACTTGGCTCACCAAATTCCCAAGTCAAATAGCTTCAAACACAGTGCAAATTCGAAGATTAAAAAACAAAAAATAATAAAAACAAAAACAAAAAAATAGAGCTTAAATGCCAATTACAATGCGACGAATGTTGTCTCAGACACCCGGATCTACAGCATTCATGGCTTCTTCTGAGCACCCAAAAGTACAGATCAGAACCAGTGTGATCCAACGGTTCCAACAAACTCTAAAAAAAATTCCATTATTCTCTCTCCTCACACAATTCTTTTTTTCAGTCCTGAAAAAAAATAATAAGAATATTGAACTGCAATTTGAGAATAATAATATTAATACTCAACCATAACCTTTGTTGCTGTCCTTTGATTTGCTGTTTTGTCCTAAACACCAAGCATTCTTTCCTCTCTTTTTTTTTTAGCTTCCTTTTCAGTTTTTTTTTCTGCCGTTACAAGTGCCTAGTAGATTCCCTATGTTTTCTTTTTCACACCTTTTTTTTTTCCCTCTCGTAAGTGCTACTCCAATATCACTTCAGAAATGTCTCAGTTTTCTATTTTTCTCAACTTGTTGTGTTCGCGTACAAGAACTAAAATACATTAATTAGTCGATTTTGATGTTTAGGAATTTCAGTTCCACTTGATATTATAGCATATGAAGCATTTTCTACCTTTTTAATTGCTAATATTAATAGGATTGGAAGAGATATTAATATTATAATTGTGCTGGTGGAAGGTTATATGTGTACCCTAAATGGCTAGGGTGTTACATGCCACATTGAAGACAAGTTTGGACTTTTTGACCCTTCATGGCATAAACGGACCATAAGTCATAATATTTAATGGCGTTGGAATTGAGTGGGGTCAATTTTTGGGACTAAGCTATTAAATTTCTTATCACATTCCAGTAATATTAAATGTACGTTACCTTACATTGATCCCTATAGCAACCAAAACGTTTTGACTCATTGAAAACCCCAAAAGGAAAAACAAGAGCAACTACTATACTAGTAGTAGTAATATTTTGGCCAAACATATTCTAAATTTGAAGCTGGGAGTAATGAACAAAGTTAGCATAGTTTAGAACAATCTTGGGACAGTGTATGAGACCCAATATGTGTGTAAGAAAGTCCATCTCAGGAGGACTGAAGCATCACTGTCAGGGGCATGATTTTGGTGAGGTTGGCATTTTGAACAAGATGATATGTCCTAATTAGTTTTTTTGTGGCCTAAGGCTTCTATCTATCAAGGAAGACAATGGAATTTTAAAGTGCAACTAAATGACCAAGAAAGAAAAAAACTTGAGAGAAAAGGAATCAAGGGAGAAAAAAGTTGTGTGGGGCAAAGTTGGATAAAGTCAACTTAACAACTGAGTTATGATTAAGCAATAGCTAGCTCTGTACACTAATGCAAGATTATGGAATCATGTCACTTTAATTGGTAGGTGATGAAGGAAACTTAAAAGGCTACTATGCTAATCATTTACATTGCTTTATGCCTCTATCTTTTCTTTCATTTGGTTTCATTTAGAGGAAGTTATCAGTAGTTATCATTAGGATTAAAAATATTTTTTTTTATATTATAATATAATGCAAAATTAAATTTATCTTTGTAGTAGGGAAATTTTTTAAAATAGTTTTTATTAAGATTAAATATATATTTTATAATATAATATAATGTAAAATTAGTTTTTATTTTTAATTTAAACTTAGATTTTTAATACTTGTTTAGCATAAAAAACAAAAAAAAAACTTTTTTTATTAAAGACTTGCTGACTTTTATTTTTTTTCATCAATTAATCTTGTATCTTAATATTCAAATACACAATTTATTGTTCATTGTCAAAGAGTTTTCTTTATTAAATTATATTCCATTTTCTATTATGCATGAGTACTGTATTATCTTTTCTAAAATATGATATTAGACAAAATTTAACTTTATAAGATTAACTTATGAAATGGTGGTGGTGTTATATTTATATATTATATTTTTATTTTACACCATGTCTGTCTTTTTGTCAGTACTTTTTTTTTTTTGTTTTACTTAGATGTATTATGCTTAGAAAGGGAAATCTTTCTCATGTAATTTTACACTTAAAAAATAGTACGAAAACATCAACTACTAAACAAATGAAATTACAAAATTAAACAATAAAAAATGTTAAATAATTAGGGAACTATTCAATGACACAGTTTTAACACGTGGAACTTGATTTTTCAGTAATAGTCTTTCTTTTCACATTTAAGTAACAATTTAATTCGTTTAACTTCAAAATATTAAACAGTATTTTTAATTGAAAATATAGTAAAATGATTTTATTGATTTAATTCCTAAAATATAGGATTTTTTATTTTAGTTTTTATAAAGAAGTTTATTTATTTTTCATCTTTTAAAATTTACATTTACATTTATTATTTTTTATATATGCATTTATCTTGATTCTTAACAAATATCCTTTATCTTGTTTTTTCATTTAAATAAACATTTATAGCTAGGCATGACTGCATTGGTGATTTAGACTTGATACCATTTATCATAGCAGTTCTTTTAAAAAATAACCTCACACGTTAAATCAATCTCTTAATATAGCATGAGGGTCCATGAAGATCAAGATAAATAATTCAAGGAAGATACTACACTATGTTCCTAAAATATTTCTTAAAAAATAAAATAAAAACTATAAATTCTTATTAATATATTTCTGTCATGTTTTCTCAGTAACTTATTTTTCTATTAATTATTTAAAAAAAATTTAAACAGTATATTTAGAATATTTGTTAGTAAGACTCACTTTTTTATCCAATCATGTGTTTCTCTCTGCCAATGTTGGGTTTGCATTGTTATAATTGATTCAAGGAATTTTCACACATTAAGATCAAAATCAGATTTTTTGGTGTATGGATCATTCCAGGATGTGAGTGTTGGATGTTGTACTGTGTTGACTCATCTGTTTATTGAGACTTATAATTTAATGTTAATTCCTTAAATTTTGCTTCATTTATTTAAAAATATTTTCATCTAAAAAAATAGTTTAACTTTTCTTATATGATATTATAAAATATTCCATTTTTATCATTGAGAATTTTCCGTGTTGAATTAAGTCTAAAAACAACAACAAAATTTGTACAAAATGAATTGTGAATTATATTGAATGAAGATAAAGAATAAAGAACAAACATAAAGTGTAAACATAAAGTGTGAAAAGGATAAATTGTCTTTTATATTGTGTAAGTGACAAGAGCTAATTTTTTTTCTCATTCTATTTAATTTGAGCACTTTATTTACACTTTTTTTTTTTTTTGCAAAATGTACTCTCATCAATTTAAAATTTCAAAATGTTTATTGTGAGAGAAGTTGCTTAGATTTTACGACTCATGTTTGAATATTTTGATGCAACAAAATAAGTCAGGAATCAAGTCAAGAATTAGTAATTCGTTGAGCTGAGAAACCTCACCGCTAAGCAGATCAAGGGAGGAAAGCATTTAAATTTTTTTACTCCTAGAGTTGAGTAGATGCCAATGATGCTAAGTGGTTTGAGGAAGTGTGATTTGATACTTCATGAAGTTGAGCGAGCTACAAACTTAATACAAAGAAACCTTTGAGGAGAGGAAACTCAATCTGCGAAGAATAGAGAAACTCAACAACCAGGAAACCTTTAATTGAAGAAAGTCAATTCATTGAGTGGAACATTTGGGTGTCGTTGAGCGTAGGCTTCATACTAGAACAAAATTGTTTAACGTTATAAATAGAACAAAGATTGATTAACAGAAGGAGGATGGATAAAAAAAACAAAAAAAATCTATTAATTATTGTCGAATTGTACTTAGTGAAATATCACATACATTATGAGAGATAGAATGAGGAGCTAAACTATAGTGTTAGAATTGAATGATATTGTAACTTCTTTGTATTTCTTTATTCATATATGCATTTATGTTCAATTTTCCATTGTGGTTTAATTTTATGCTTAATGTTAGACAATAGAGGAATCTTTGTACTTGGATTTAGAAACTAAATGCTATTGGAAAATATTTTCATTTTCTGAACCAAAATAAAACCACCGCAGATTATAGCTACTAGGAATAAAGTTGCGTCTTTGGTGATTATTGTTTTGAATTTTAATGCAAGTATGAAATAACTTTAATCAAGTAATTGATTCATTGTTATTAGATTTTTAAATAATCATGATTAAGGAATTAACTTGGTTTGACTTGGAAAATTGTGAAGTGATTGTATATGTCCATAAGAGGTACATATTAGTCAAGCATCATTCAATTTCAACACTTGATCATACTTGATAACTACAACCATTGCATTTTAGTTGTTGTTTCGGATTAGTGAAAATAGTCGATAGTTTGACTAATTCTTTTTGTAAGGCAACAAATAGAAGAAATAATATAATAATGTATAATCTACTTTCGTTATTTTTTTTAAATCATTTTTTACATTTTTCACTTACATTGAATTTATTGTGATCTATGCTATTGAAAGAAAATGATTTTGCAGAAAGACTTAAAGTTTGAGTAGGACAAAGAAAAGGTTGGAAAAAGGAACTAAAGTAAGGCAAAGAAAATTTAAAATAGAAAAGAGCAAGACAATTCATCATTTTCAACAAGTGTTATGGCTTATCAAGGTGGGAAGAGAGGTCAAGGAAATGACAGAGTCATCAATCCTCCAAGAAGAATACTAGGAGACCATGTCATGCATCAAAAATCAAGAAATTTGTCCATATTTGTTATTCCACTAGCAACTAGGGGAGTAAAGATTAAACCTACATTTCTCAATGGTTTCAACACACTTGTTTGTAGGAAAAGATCATGAATATCCTTATGCTCACTTAAACACATTTTATGAACTTTGTGCAACAATGGTATTTTAGGCAGGTCAAGAAGAACTTGCATACATGAAGTTGTTTCTATTTAATTTGAATGGTGAAGCCAAGGATTGGATAAAGTCTCAGCATAATCAAAGTCTCATTAGTTGGATCGATGTTGAAAGTAATTTTTTACAAGATTATTTCCACCAACCAGGTATGCCAGAGCTAAATATGATATTTCCACTTTTAGACAAGGACAAGAGGAACTATTCTATGAGCCATGGTAAAGATTTTAGTTATTGCTCATAAAGTGTCCTAATCATGATTTTGAAGATGTGGATTAATTAAACATTTTTTGAAATGGATTAAGACCAAAAACAAAGATGCTTCTAGATGCAACAGTTGAAGGTTCAATGGTGGCGATAGACGCAAAACAAGTTACAACAATAATAGCTACTCTATCATCAACTAATAGGGAAACACAACATAATATGAAATTTATTCAGAGAAGAGTAATCTTGGATCTGAGCATCACAAATGCTATTTTAGCGAAAAAACAAAATTTCAACCAAGCAAATTGAGACCCTCACTTAACAAATGGCCAAACTACCACAACAGTTACATGTTATTAATGTTAATCATGTGCAACCACCTTTGAAATGTGATTTTTGTGAAAGTATTAATCCAAATGGCCAATCCCAATATCCAAAAGTTGGCCCAGAAGAGGAAGTCCACTATATGAATAACCAAAAGAGGCAAGTGAATTTTCCTAAGCCTAATATAACTCTTTTGAAAATCTTTCTCGAGGGTGGAGAAGTAATCACATCCAAAACTATGGCTGGAACCTTGAAGTAGGATCATCTAGTAGACAACTTCCATATCGGTAGCAACATTATCCCTCTACGCAGTAGAGACAATTGAAAATAGAAGATATATCAGAGAAGTTTATGCAAACCTCTTTATCTAATAAAAAAATATAAAAGTTTATCAAATGACTTTTTAGAGCAATAAGGAAATCACTTTTCAGCTTATAGAGAGACTACTAATTCCAAGAAGCACTCAGTCAATCACCATAAGAAGTGACAAAGTTGTAGACAAAGGAGAAAGTGATAACTTGAATGCAAAGGAGGAAAGTTTATGGAGAGAAGAGAAGAATAAAAAAATGAGTTTGAAGATGAAGAGAAAAATATAATAAAAAAGAATGTCAATACAAAAGAAAACAAAGAAAAAAAAAAGAGAAATAAGGAAATATCTGAAAGAAAGAAGGAGAAGAATGAGATGCAAGTTCTAAAGAACTTACCCTACCCTTTTATTCCTTCAAAGAAAGATAAAAAAAAAAGACATTTTATAAAGTTCATGATATCTTCAAACAACCTCGTATCTTATCACCGTATCTTTTGTGGAGCTATGCAACAAATGCCAATTTATGCAAAGTTTATAAAAGAGCTCCTTACTAAGAAAAGGAGGTTTATAATAACAAAATAACTCATATGACATTAATCACTTCACTCATTCACCGTCCACCGTCGCAGGACATAATCAATAAATGTCTTCTAATTTATTTCTTCATTAGTGTAGCATTTCAATCAAAAGTTAATTTGGAAAATGGTGTACAATTATGCATCCCAAAAAAGGAAAGAGAATTTTTTTATATCAACCAAGAATAATCTTCACCAAAAAATTACATTCTTGAATTGGACCAAAATCTTCGTATACATTCTTTGTAGATTTGAAATTTCATTTAAAGAAAATTGTTATTGTACTCTTCATGAGCATGAAACTGAAATTGAAACAATTGAAATTACCATAAATGACTTTTATTTTTAGCTGGATTTAGATGAAGATCATGATTTTACTACTATGCTTGATAATTGATGGATGACAATATCTAGTAACCTGTGGAAAATAGTGGATGAGTAGTGTGCGATGTGAAGGGTGTATTTGGGTCAAGTGTGTTCTAGGAGGATTTTAATCTGTGCAAGAGAAGTTGCAGAAAGAAAGCTGAAGGAAACATGTCACTTCCCCATTATAACATTCTAAAGAAGAATAATGGTTTAATAATTTTTTTCCTTCTAGCACGATCGATTTTTCAATTTTATCTCCATTCATTATCTTGAATTTTCTTAAATGAGTTTTTTTTTTATCAAATTCCTTCATGGTAATATGATTACTATAATGAAAGGTGAGATTCATTTCTTGTGTAGCTTATAGATTTCCTCAACAAGTCAAGTTTGATTAATAAAGAGTTGTTGATGTAATGTGTAATTATTGTAATGTTGTTATAATCTTATATTTACCTTTTTCTAGAAATTGGAATCAGAATTCGTTCAAAGTAGCTTTTCAACCAATAATAACATCACCTCTTTAATTGCCCTTTTGTGACTTCCAAATGGTAGCCTCGCCAAGACAGAAATGAGTGTTTGTTGTTTGCAAATTACAATCTGGTTGAATTTTTGTGAGTGTGGCAAAGCATAGGGAACGTGATGATGATGATTATGGGTTCTCTGGCTCGACCAAACTCCCTCCTTTTCCAAACCAGTGGAAGGGGACTTACCCAGTTGGTGTGTTTTCAGAAGTTGACATTCATTTTCCTCTGGGCAGCTTGAAGTTGATTGAAGGCAGAAGAACAAAGAAGCCTCTTGCAAGGTAAGTTCCTTGATACCAATTCAGAAAATTTAACCATCATAGCAACAGATAAAGCCAACAAAATAGTGTATATAATCAAAGTAACTCTCACTTCACCAACTGTTTTGTAGGGTTAAGTAAAAATCCAAAATTTTAAGATTTAGAGCATGCATACATGATATATATTACTCTCACACTTTCATGTGTCATTCACTTATTAGGGTTGCATGTTTTCTACTCTATTACAGGTTTTGGTTAACTATGCCAAGTCATCCACACAAGCTGAGGAGGTTTCCAACTTGGTATGTAACTTTTTTCCTCTTTCTATATTTTTGGTTCTTTTAATTCTTATACTTTGTGGCCAAGTGCACGCATAAATTATAAGCTGCAAAATGACTTTGTATGGAAAGTAACATCGAGTAAGGAAAAGATGATAGAAAATCAAATAAGATTGAAAGCACAGTGGTGTGTGATTCCAATGTGAAAGAGGTAGATTATGTTAGTTATGTTTTCAGTAGTTGAAATTTGGAATAATTGCATATGGAGAGGCCCTATTGTTGTACTTATGTGTCATGTTGATGGATCACGGTTTTGGATTTGTAAATTATTATATATTTTCTTATTAATAGGAGTTGAATATAGGTATTAGGTAGTTTATGGCAGCTCAAACACACTGTTCAACTATCTAAGCTAGATTATTATATACTTACTGATCATGTGAGTTTGGTGCTATTTGGAAGTAAGTGTTCAAGCTAGCTTGATCGGTTGACTAAACTTTCTGCATTAATTTATTTGATTATCACTTTCAGATTGAGGCATTTGGTGGACAAGCTCTTACCTTCAAGGGAGATGTTTCAAATGAGGCTGATGTGGAGTCTATGATTAAAACTGTGAGAAATTTTCTTTTTTTTATTAGATTGATGAAATTATTCCACCTGGTGAAGTGGTTAATTCATACGTCCAATTTCAGGCAGTTGATGCATGGGGAACTGTTGATGTATTGGTAAATAATGCAGGTAACTTGGATAAGTTATGCTACCACTTATTTATTTAATTACTTTAATTTCAGATTTCATACTTAAAATATCATGGGTTCAGGAATTACACGAGATGGTTTGTTGATGAGAATGAATAAATCTTACTGGTGTTTTTCTCTGCATTCAGGTGAATATGTACAAAATTTTAAGTTCATGTTGTTAAATCAAGCGTAGCTGTTTTTCGTTTCTTTCATTACAGGAGCCGATGGTTTGCTTTTTCACAGGCAGCAGCAAAGATTATGACGATGAAAAAGAAGGTGACAACACTTTTATGCATACCATCATAGAACCCTTTGGCCATTAAGTTGACTTCTTTTTCTCAATTCATCAGTTTGTCTTTTATTATGTGTATATGATAACAGCAATGTCTGTGTAAATACTTGATGTTAGTATATGATATCATAGTTTCATGTTACTTTTGCAGGGAAGGATAGTGAACATTACATCCGTTATTGGTCAGGTTGGCAATGTTGGAAAAGCCAACTATAGTGCTGCAAAGGCAGGGGTAATTGGCCTCACAAAAAGTGCTGCAAGGGAATATGCTAGCAGAAACATGACTGTAAAATCTTTGAGCGTGATAATCAAAAGGCAGGTTTATTATCGGTTGATAAAGTTAACTAAAACTCAGCATTTCATTACAGGTTAATGCAGTAGCCCCAGGGTTCATTGCATCTGATATGACTGCCATGCTACGACCAGACATTGAGAAAAAATTATTAGAGTTAATCCCCTTAGGTGAGTGACCCAAATATTTTTAACTCTGAAGCACTTTAACTAAATTTTTAAATAACTGAAGATGTGCATGTGTATGTTGCTGCTAATAGCTACTATTTTTTTACCTCGGATTCAGGAAGACTTGGTCAATCAGAAGAAGTTGCTGGACTTGTGGAATTCTTGGCTCTAAATCCTTCTGCTAATTACATCACTGGACAGGTCATTTATTAATTTCCCTATTAATATTGGTTTTCTAAATGTAGAACTATTGAGTTCTGTCATTAAACTACCCATATTTTATTTGTAATTAAAAAAAATCTTGTCACGCTGAAATGAAATTGATTTTATTCTATAACCTACGCTAACATCATCTTATGCTTTTTGACACTTATTTTGTTTACATATTTTCATCAAATTAATCTGTCTCGTGTTTATGTAAACTATAATTTCCACGTGACAGGTGTTCACCATTGATGGAGGTATGGTAATGTAAGTCTCGGGAATCTGTTTCGGAAGATAGCAATTTGAACTTCTTTACATCACAGTTCATCGCAGGCCACAGAATTTCCACTTCTGTCGTATGGTGATAGTTTGTTCTATACTGATCTATGCTCAAGCTACCTGGTGACTTGTGGTAGAAGTTCAGTTTAGCTTTCTAACAGGTTGCTTCTTGAGATGAATTTGGCCTATTGCTGGTGATTCTTATGGTCACATTACATTTTACATTTCATGCAATTTATCATTTTGGGCATTACCTTTCTTTAACAACGAGATGTTTGCGTTCATTTCGGAATAACTGTTTGATATTTGAATAATGCTGATTGTCCAAGATTCTCTTTCTTTCTCCCATGGGAAAGGGTGTTTGGTGTAGTCTTTTCTTTGCTTATTTCAGTCTAATGGTTAAATATGGCCTTGGAAGCTTCAGGAATGAGGTTCGATTTTCAAAGTGATTCTACGAATCATGCAACAAGTCTTTTACACGAGATCTGACCACTAGGTCAGTCTTTACAGTTGAAAGTACACAACAGCAGTGACTGAACAAATGAAAATGGGCTTGCATGTCAAGTCGACCTAGGTTTAATTTGGAATAACAGCTTCTTGGATCACACAATATTCAAACAACACTACTTTATTTTGGAAAGTGTAATCTAAAATGTAGTTTTAGATTTCGGATTATTCTCTTCAGGAGGGTGTGGTGTAGGCTTCCTTGATCCAGTTTAATTCTGATTCAATGATAAAAAGGTCAATAGTATTTCTGATCTGTTATCAAGTTGGCTGTAGGCACTGGTTCAAATCCAGTACGATAGGCGACGTTGGTCTTGTAACACTTGATAAAACCAATCACAAGTTTAACAAATTATGATCACAACAAATATAATTTATCATGACAGTATCCTAATCATATTTAGCAGTTTGGAATTCGAAACTAGAATTAGTATAAGAGCATCAAGCATCTGTGCATTCTTGACTCCTTACACAACTATACAAGAAAGTTAAAGATGATCGGTGCCCTAAATACTGTATGCAGGAGGAAACAGAATTTAGAAAATAATAAATATTTAATTGAACTCAAATGAAAATTAATCCCAAGCAAAAACCATAGGTGAATTCAATATCATCAATAGCTCCAAAATCGATCATACAACGTTAAACCATAAAAGAATTGCAAAAACATTCTAAGGAAAGATCAAAGACATTGTACATATTTTAATAGAATATAATATTGTGAGACCGGATTGTTAGACAAACGGATAGCTTTTTTATCAGTTCAAAAATAAAGATTGCAATGTGAATGCAATCAAATGGTTAAGAAGGGGAAATCAAAACCTTAACGCAATTCCTAAGAAGGATTGGGTTGCTTCAGTGGCAGACAGGAAAAGGCAATCAAAACCCTTAAGCTTTTTACTCTCTCATATTTTTAGCTTGGTGAATTTCGAAAGATATGATGGCTTAATTGCAGCAAGGTATGACTGCCCTATGTTTGATTGGAAGATGCTATTGATGTATAACATTAGTAGTTGTTTCAGGTATTAATTTACATCTATAGTAAAGTAAAGAATGGTTAAAAAGACAGTACAGGATAAAAGTGTGTAACATTAACAGTTGTTTAAAGTTCTTAATCTACCAGCTATGCTTGTGTCTTTACATTGCTGTGTGTCCTAAACAAGTTACAACTTTGCTACTAGTGAGATCCTGACAGATCCAAAACAAAATCATCACCCTTCACGAATTTAAATAATCATTATCCTTCCCGAATTAAAATAGACAGGTGTTTGATGTGTAAAGTTCTGAAGCATTCGGTATGAAAATAGTCAGGAAATTTGTTTCTCATTTCCAGACACTGTATGTTAAAAATCCTTGGACAACCTTCACTGCCAACAACTATTTTGAAAGAAACTATCCAACACACTCCACCTGCAAGGTTACATCCTTGATTCCAGCATTATGTAACAGATGCAAAACCTGAGACTTGGCGGATGTCTTGTCTGTATCTGTTGACAAGTGAAGATGCATCGTACCGACTACATCTGAGTTTGTGAAGCTCCAGGAATGAAACTTTTGAATGCCATAAACACCTTGTATCTTCAAAACGTTAGATAAGGCATCCTTCAACTCATGTTCTTGCACCCTTGGCACTCTTTGGAGTAAAACTTCTGCTGAATTTTTTAGTAAAGGTATCACGGAGGATACAATTAAAATAGAAATAAAAATTGAGCAGGCGGGATCAGCAATAAGCCATCCCTTGTACTTAATTAACAGTGTAGAGATAACTACACCAACACTTCCCAAGGTATCAGCAAGAACATGCAGGAATATCCCTTCCATGTTGTGATCAATATGGTGATGGCCGCGCTCTTTGTGGACAAGTGGAGCTTCTTCATGACTAGAGTCTCCAGTTTGATCATGATGTTCACCATGGCCATGGCAGTCAGCAGCTTCATGATGCTTAAAGCTCTGAATGTTGTGATTGTCTTCATGATCGTGACACTCACCATGAAGCTTATTCTCATGACTATGATGGCTATGATTATGATGATCGCCATGATCACTAGAGCATGAATGGTCTCGACTATCACTGGGAATGGATATAAATTTATCATGGCTGACATGTGTTGTTCCGTGAGAATGGCAATGCAGATGATCATGCTCATGATGATGGTGAGTGTGATGGTGATTATGTAACTCTGGGTGTGAGTGTGAATGGGAGCACGATGATCCAGACATTCCATGGCCATGGGCGTGATGATGCTCCTCGTGAAAGAATATCAAGCCGATGACATTGACTAAAAACCCTCCTATAGAGACAACCAACAAGCTATTAGTTGATATTTCTTGGGGATCCAATATCCTCTCAAAGGATTCAACCACTATAAGTGCTCCCACAAGAACTAGAAACACAGCATTAGTATACCCTGATAGAACCTCAAATCTTCCTCTCCCATAGTTATAGTGATTATTCGCAGGAAAACGAGATATATACGAGGCATACAACCCAATGGCCAAAGCAGCACAATCAAACAACATGTGACATGCATCAGATATCAGCCCAAGACTATTGCTCATAAAACCGACAGAAAATTCAACAACCATATATCCAGCATTGATCAGAAGAAACACAGCGATTTTTCTTGACTTCCTCTCACTCAAAACATGTCTAATAGGCTTCATAATAACGTCACTTAAAAACTCCTCTTCATTGGAATGAAAAGGATCCAAGTCTCTAACACCCATATAGAGCAATAGTCCACACAGCAACAAACCCCAGAGGGAAAGTTCAGGGAAGTAAAAAAGTTCCAAGACCAGGGTACACACGAAAGTGACCAGAAACTCCCTCTGAGAGTCTCTCAAACTCACCAAACCATCATCATCGTTGTCCTCGTCGCTGTAATTCTCACTCAGCAGGACACCGAAAACAACAGTGTTGGCCAGAGGCCATAACAGATTTCCAAAGGCGACATTGTCTTCTTGAGACTCAAACACAAAGAAGCTAAAAACAGCAGGAACAAAGAGAATAACAGTGGTGAAAAAGAGAGTAATTAACCGAACCCGTTTGGGGCCAAGCTGTTTAAGCGTGGTTCCGGAATCAACGAGCTGGTAACGAGTGAGAAAGCCGGACAGGAAAGGAAGAAACAAAGGCCAAATCCTGCCAGAGACGCAGCTGGGAGAGAAAGGAAAGCATTCGACCCGGTCCCAGCCGAAGGAGAGCATGAGGAGGCCAAGGGAGAGGGAGAGGAAGCCGCGGAGGTTGGGCCGTTGGGGGTTTCTGGGCTGGGCCGCGACGGAGCCCATGAGTTCGGCGAGGATCATGGAGGCGGTGCTGCAGTAGCGGAGGGCTTGGAATCGGAGGAGGAAGACGAGGGCGAGGAGAACGGATTTGGCGAGGAGGATCCTCTGGTGGGAGTGGGGGAGGGAGAAAAGAGAGAGCTTGGGCTTGTGGTGGAGAAAGGGGTTGTCTTTGGAGGAGGAGGATGAGGAGGAGGAGAAGAGGGAGAAGGTGAGGGTGAGAGAGAAGGAGAGGAGGGAGACAAGGAAGGAGAAGGGGAAGAGAGAGAAGGAGGGGGAGGAGCGGAGGAAGGGGAGGAGGGAGTAGAGGGAGCGGAGGGAGAAGAAGAGGAGCAAGAAGAGGGAGGATCTGGATTTTGATTTCGTTTTCGGGATGGAAAGAGAAGCCGGTGGGCGGCGGCTTTTCGAAGGGGTGGGCGTCGGACTAGAGAATGATGGGTATCCGAAGGCGGGGTAGGGTCCCGGAGTGCCGCCGAATGTGGCTGAACGCGGTGGCACTGAAAGGCGGTGCGGGCGGTGGTGGTGGTGGCGGTGAGGGTGATCGTGATCGGCCATGGGAGGGTGGACTATGGGTCTGCGGTTCCTGAGTAGACGGGCAAAGTGGGGTACTGTTGGCTGAGTTCGAGTGAACCAGGTTAACCACAAACAACAATATTTCAGAGGGTTGAATTAAATATCTTGTGGAATGCTAAATAGTATTTATTTGTTTTATTCCGCAAAAAATAATTAAACTTTTTATTGGAAGGTAAAACGTTGCGTTTTTCATAAACTTTTAATGTGCTTCTTTAAAGATTTTAATTGTCTCGTCTTGGTCAACTCTTTTGGATGGTGATTTGAGAATTAATCTGATATTGGTAGTATATGATTGATCGAGGAAGATGTTTTTTCAACAATTTCTCTTCTTGATTTTGTTTCGAGATGAGATGAGTCGAAATTTGGGTAGACTCCATTCAAGTTCTAGTGATTCAATTTTTAAGGACTGAGGATGAGTCTATCTACAGAAAACAGAAAATATTCTGACGCTCAAGTCGGTAAGAACATCAAATTTGGTGTATGTAGTGAATATAGTGCTAAGATTTGAGTTTTTTTTACTCATTGTGAGTGCTCATGTATTTATAAGTTTTCATGGACTTAGATCTTTGACTTTTGTTTCTCCAGGTTTTAAAGCGGCATATTATAGTATATTTTTATAAAATCTTAATATCATGTGTATAAATGAAAATATTGTGTGGTATAATAAGGGAAATTGTGCAATTAAATTGGAGCATTTATGTAATATTATCAGGGATATTACTTAAAACATTTATGCAATATAATAAGGGATAATGCGTAAGTGAATCAGAGTATTTAAAAAGGTCGACATGTTGTAAAGGCTTATGACCGAGATGTTGGTCATGTAGGTTGGTCCCCCGAGGATGTAGGTTCATTCTTCTGAGGTGTGAGTCGGCTTGGACCTCGAGATACCAAGATGGAGAAGGTCAGCGTGCTCGGCTTGAATCTCAAGCTAGCAGAATAGAGAAGGTCGACATGCTCGGCTTGGACCTCAAGCTACCAGAATAGAGAAGGTCGACATGTCAAGATACTAGAATGAAGAAGGTCGGCGTGCTCGGCTTGGACCTCGAGCTACCATAATAGAGAAGGTTAGCGTGTTTTTCAAGCTACCATAATAGAGAAGCTACCATAATAGACTGAAATTGAATACATTTGACTTGGACTTTGATCGGTATATGTCCAATCGAGTCTGGGACGCTACAAATTTCAACTAACGAATTCGTTGTAAGTTGTAACCAACTTATATTTTCAATGAAATTTTTGTAAATTGATTAATCAAATTTGTGATTTTTTGAAAACGTTTCTCATCGTTTCGTGTTGCATGAGAAATTCATACCAATAAATGTAAGGAATTTTTATGTAAAAAGGATGAAATTTGTGTGTACCAATCAGTACTAAACGAGTCATGTCACTCAATCTCGGTGACCGACTGACCGGTTGAAGATATATTTAAAGTAGTTACAATAAATAATAGTTAAGCCAGTTGTAAAGATTTCTTGAGAATCAGGGACACGTTCCACCAAATCCAGGTAACACCCCGAGAAATCAGGGAACCTCCCTATAAATAAGCTAACACTAATATATGATATATTCGGTCATCATACACTACAAAAAAAACTTGTATGTGGTGGCGGTTATAATATGACGGTTATTAAAAACCGCCACAATTAGCTGTATAATACGTCAGCTTTTTAACCGCCATAATCTTCCTTCGAAATGTGGCGTGTAGAACCGCCATAATTATCCTTCGAAATAAACGCTCTCCCATGTTTCGTTCCCTCCTTCTTGACCTTCCTCTTTCCCATTTTTTTCCTATTTCCCTCTTCGAAAATATACAACCTTACTCTTTTTTTAGTATTCCCCCCTCACATTTCCCTCTTCGAACCTTGTCCTCACTGAACCCCCTTTTCATCGCAATGCAACCCCTCTCACTGAAACTTCCCCTCTTTCGTATTCCCCTCTCTCAGCTAACCCTAACCCTCTTCTCATTCTCACTGAAACCTTTCTTCTCAATTTCACCGCAAACCCTTTTCTCATTCTCACTGAAACCCTTCTTCTCAATCTCACCGCTAACGTTCTCACTCTCACTGTTCTCAGCCTCACCGCAAACCATATCACCCTTCTCACTCTTCTCACAATGTTTGGCCGCCATTACGGCGCAATCGTTGGTTCGTTGTTGCAACAGGTACGTGCAAGGATAATTTTTTTGGCAAAATTATGCTTTTGTGTGTATTTCCTTCCGAATATAATTTTGAAGTTCCTAATTTCGAAACCCTCACCATCAATTCTTTTGTTTTTGATTTCCAAACCCTCTATATTTAATCTCATCATCACGACCTTTGGCAATAAGCATCTCGCTCTTAAGGTAAGAACCCATTGGCATTTTTTTTTCTCTAAAGTTGTGTGGTTTGTATGGTAAGGATATTCCACGAAGGAAAAGTTTCGATGTTTTTGGTTTCATATTTCGTTTTTGCTTCTGCCATCTCTTTATTGTTTGTGGTGTTCTAATGAGAAATAGGGATTTGATATTTTTATTGTTGTTGTACGACTTGACTGAGAAGGAGAAGCATCGACAATGTCCAGGAATAGATCTGATTGTTGATGGTGATTGTTGCGTCTATAGACATAGATGTTTAAATACGATAGTGTTCATGGACATTGTAAGCATCACGATGTCACCAACAAGGACTCTGAGCATCATGATTTACACTTTTTTTGACACAGGTATATTTTTCACCCTTTTTCATGTGTTCCATTGTTTTGCCCTGCATATTTATGTTGTAAGTGTTCGTTTCTTCATGAACAATGTCGTTAAATCTTTTGTTAATCCCCAGGAACCCTGAGGAGATCCCATAGGAATGAGAACAAAGCTAATATTATTGTTGAGTCCACCAGAGTTGGAGGATGAGCATGATGCCTGTGATTAGCAAACTCTATTGTTCATCTTCTCAAACAGTGCTAAGGGTCAGGAGGGGGCCACATATGGTGAATGGAGGGGGCTGTTTTCAGGGTTGATGGTTGTGGAATTTATGGCACAAAGGTACAACTGATTCTAATAGATGGGGAAGGAGATGCTTTGCTTCTTATGCATCGAAAGGTATGTGAAAAATTAATCCTAATCTTTATCAAGTTTTTCATAGAGTGTGCATGCAACGTGTTGTGTTTTTGTGTATATATATTTTAAGTTTGTGATTAAGTTTCCATTTCTAGATTTTGGTGGTAAAAAAATATTAATCTCTTGCATTCATATATCTTGAGATATATCATATATATAATCTAAACTAAATGTGTATATGTTTGATGGTTTAATTTGCTATGTATTGGGAGTTTTAGTTCTACACGTGAGATTGATTTGGTATGCAATGATAAAATTTGCACATAAGTTAACTTTGTGTGATGTTCAGGGAGGCATGGTTGAGGCCCTTAGCATTTACAAGAAGTGGAAAGGATAGCCTGAGGATATGACAGTGCCAGAGGATGTCATGATCGATCAACCATCCAATGTTTGCCCATTGAAGTATCTTCTCTCCTAAGCTCAAATCAATGTGGTTTGCTAAATGTCTAGGCTTTTACTTTCCAAATTCCAGATAGAATACCTGATTCATTTTATGGGGTTTGGTTTGCTAAGGAGTGTCGTAAAACCTTAGTACTCCTATGACACTCATTAGAAAAACCTTTATTTTATTACTTCTTCCATATCTATTGCTTTAGAATTTTTTGGAAATGAGAATTTTTGTTGGAGATCAGTGATGGTCAATTCTTAGTTTATTTTCATTTTTTGGTTGTTTCCTTTGCTGCATGGTTTAGGTTGGAAGTAGCTTGAGCTGGAGCCAAAACTATGTGGCTAAACACTTTCTTTTTTGATAATTCATTTCCAAAAAAATTATAATGTTATACTTTATGAACAATATTTTAAGTAGTTTAAATGTTAGGCTTAATTAAATATGTTAAATAGGAACGAAATGGGAGAAGATGGATAAAAATGTTGATGCGGATATTGTGATTGTGGGAGCTGGTATATGTGGCCTTGCAACAGCCCTTGCCTTTCACATGTTTCCTCTTTTTAGCTTCTTTTTTAATTCCTACTCTAAAACTATTAACATTGCTAATTTTATGTCGTTGGTGAATATTACAATTTATTATTCATAAAGTATTTTAGGAGTTGAATCATGATTTGATACATTAATTTGTTTCTTCCATGGCATACAAGATTTAGTTTCAGGAACAAAATTAAAAATGTGGTGTTAAAAAGATCAGACACTGTACGAGCAATAGAGGTAACATCTATTCCAATACAAGGGAAACATCTTCCCATGCATGCATGCATATATGAAAAATGATATATAATACAATTAGATTGATTTTGCAACCATTAGTAATTTTTGAGTTTCCATTTATATATGAAAAATGATATATAATACAATTAGATTGATTTTGCAACCATTAGTAATTTTTGAGTTTCCATTTTTATTTGACTGGATTATGAATTTTAAATGACATGGTCCAGCATGTAATGCTTCTATTTCTCTATTAAATATAATTTACACATCCAACCATAGTCATGATCTTAAGTCTCTTTATTTGATATTGGCCCTTTGTACGGTCTAGGGAAGCATAGTGGTTGATGTACATGATATATATCATCCCTATTGACCTTTGATGTTCAAACTCTTTCTATTTGAATATCTATATTATTGATCTATTAATTTGGTTATTGTTTTATTATTTAGATAGTTGCAATTCTCATGAATCTAAAGGTAAATCCTAAAATTATAATTGATTTATAATTGTTGATTTTTATTAGCTACCTTAATTTAATTTTATTGCCTTCATATAATTTTTTTCTCTCATATTATACCTTGAATTTCATAATATAACATTGTTTTCATTTATTTTTCAAAAATTATTAATTAACTCTAAGCATATTTTAATTTAGTCCAGGCACCGGATGTTGGAAGTGGTGTTGCATCATCAAGTCAGAATATTATGGGATCAAGTGGAGGCAATAAGACAAATTAGGATTGAAAGTGAAATAATTTATATTTTGACAATTTAATATACTTTGTTGTTTGGATTAGTTTGACATTATTAACTTTGTTATCAATGAATAAATGAAGTCATCTTTTGATTATTATGTTTAGCAATTTTAATTATATTATGAAATTAGTTTATGTTACAATTTAATTATATTATGAAATTTAATTATAATATGAAATTAAATAATATTATGAAATCAAATTATAAAATAGAATTAAATAAATTATTATAAATATTAAAAATAAAATTAAATATTTAATATTCGAATTATGACAGTTATAAAGTATATTATAAATGTCATACTATATTGTATTAAGTGGCGGTTAAAACTGCCACTATTTACGTTAGAATTGGTTTACCCAGTTTTAAAATTACGACCTTTATAACTGACGTCAATTACATGCTTAAAACCGCCACTTTATACAATCCATAATATGGCGTCTGCTACAACGGTTCTCAATTGACCGCCACATTAAACTTTGTGGCGGCAAGAATTCTGGCGGTATGCGGTACCGCCACAAACGTATAATGCGGCGGTTAAAAACGCCAGTTTTTGCGAAAATAACCGTCGCATTATACACGTTTTTTTGTAGTGATAACAGAGGGTCCATGACCAAACACTATAAATAGATCCTCTACAAAGGAGTAAGGTACGCTTTTGATTAGTTCTTAATATACACTCAGAATATTAAATACTTACTTGATTGTCGGATTACCTTTTGTAGGTCAACCTCGACCGAGCGCCAACAAATTAAGGAAGGAGTCTTAGAGTATCGAAGAGCAAGGGAGTGATCGAAAGATCAACATATCAACAATTGTACAACCAGGTCCAAGTACTATTTAGGTCCACTTTGTCTATACAAGTACACTTTGTAACTGGCTCAAAGAGAGAGATATTAAATAAACTCATTATACATCATAACCTAGAAAAAAATTAGAACAAATTGGCATCCACTGTGGGGGCAGGTAAAATTGGTATTGTCTCCATAAGTTTTAAACAAACATCCTTTTGAAGAGGTAGTAACAACATTATGTGGAATCAGGGGCAAGGTGCTCCAACGAAAGAGGGAAGCGACACACCCACCTTGAAGCATATCTTAGAAACGTTACGAGAACTCCAACGCAAAAAATGCAGAAAGTAGGAGATAAGTAGTGGAATTTCGGACAGAACAAGAGCGCTTGTGAGAGGAATCCTTGATAGAATAGGACAGAGGATGACGTTGAAATGTCTTGCCGACTAATGGAGAAAGCCATCATGGCACATGAGGATCTACAGAAGGTTAACGAGGAGTTGTGACATCCTCCCATGGTCAGGCAGCGTGACAAACAATAGTTGACCATAAACATAGGCTGATCCCCAACCTTTTTCCCAAGTATTCATGGAAGAACCGATCCTATCACATTTCATGATACTGAAGATAACTTCTTTCTTTGAAACTGGAGATCCAGAGAGTCACCTCAAAGCGTTTCCTGTCCAAATGGCGATCTCAAACAGCTTGAATTCCGTTCATTGCAAAATGTTTACAGGTACATTCACAGGAACTGTCTCGTAAAGGTTCATCAAAATCCCCAACGGATAAATTACATCTATCCAGTCTTTTGTTAAAATGTTGGTAGAGCAATTCACTACTAATAAGGTTAAACCACCGTAGATGACTGACATTTTCGACATTAGGTAACATGAGGGCAAACCCCTTAAGGGCAGTATGGGTAAACATTGATCTTGGCCAGAACCTAAATAAAAAGTAGTGACTCATGACTATTTTACGACAAGTGTACCGTGTTAGAAGTAATAAATTTGTCCCTAAGAATGGATATCAAACCCACAAGGAACATTTGAATTCTCAAGTATAATATTCTCTAAATAGAAAAAAATAAGTAAAAGTTTTTTCGATGTTTGTTGTGTATGAGATTGCAAGAATGTAAATAAAGAAAAGTAAAGAGTTGTTTGATTCAATTGGAAAAATTGTGATTGGGGTTCATCCTTCTCACTCTTTTATATTTTGAAAAGCATAATAATATTCTAACTTTGATTGATATTGATGCCCATATAAAATTCATTTATATCAATTCCTTGCATATAAAATTACTAAGATAGACTCTTAAATATCGATTCTTTTACATATTTATAAAAACTTCTTATTGTTACGAGCAAATGTTGATAGCAATTAACATTTCAAATCTATTCCTAGCATTCAAATATGTTAAACATTATCATTTAGGTCAGAAGCTTAGAAGTACTTTTTAGTCAAATCTAAGGATCAAAATCATGATAAAACAAGTGTTAAGAATAAAATGACAATACCAATCATCAATTAAGAACAAAATATTATGTTTAAATATCACCTCAATACATAAGAGTTTAAACATATTATTCCCAATCTCAAAGGGTACAATTAGTTACTCATGTTGGCCATTACAAGCATGGAAAGCAAGAAAAAAAAAATCTAGGATGTTTCTCCTTGACGGTTCTCTCCTCTAGGGTTTTCTATCACCTTCTAACCCAAATGATGTCTAGGGTTATGCCTCACACCTCATATTTAACCTAGTTAGACTTGAGTTAAGTGACTTCTCGCCTAGACGAATTACAACTTGCTTAGGCGAGTTGGACAAGAAGAAGCTCAACTTCTCTGGAGTGATCTCACCTGGCGAGATTGGACTCGCTTGGGCGAGTTCCTCTTGAGTGCTTCTGGCTTAGGTGAGTTTGGACGAGTTTTGAGCATTTCAACCTTCCATATTCATCTTATCTATTCTCCTTTAGACCTTTCGTCTCCATTTTCTCCTAGGATCCTGAAATTAACACAAATTTGGGAATAAGTCGTTCTTATTCATATATAATCACAAAATATGTAAAAAGATTTAAATTAATAAACTAAGGGTTAAATTATAGTTATTTTATCAATAAATATCCATAAGTGTCTATATTTTAATATGAAATATTACTGAAATATAAAACTTATCAGTGACACATGTAGTAAGACTTGACATGAATACTAAAGAAGTTTTTATGTTATGAAGCCTTGCCTTATGGGTATTGCAATGAGGTACTTTAAAGCCTCAATATTAACATCATTTATATTTCTAATATCCCTCTCCCATGCTTGGGAATATGTATTGGTTGTTGCCCTCCACATAATACTTTTAAGTTTTTTACCTTGGATTTTCTTTCTAAAGTTGGAATATAGATGTGTAACACCATTTTGTACTACATAAAACTACCTTGAAATGTCTACTACAAGTATGTATGCCATTAATTTTCCTTCATTTCCAAGAATTGTTTATGGTAAGTGGCCACAATATGCAAACACTTACACTTTTCTTGGACTCCATACACATAACCCTAACTCTCCTACTATCATTCTTGATGATTTTGAAAGCTTCATTGTCTATGAAATAGGTCCCTAAATCTCAAGAGGAATCAACCATGTTTTTCGACGTTGTAAAAGTAGAAAACTAACAACTACTTGGCGGCCCATCATCACCTTCTTCACTTTTATCCACACTATCCAATTCTTCCAACTTTCACTAAGTATCTGACAGTCCTCTATCCTTCACACCTATTTTTTCAGTTGAGTTATTGTCATCACTCAATGATTGTAAAATTATCTTAATAATTGGATTGATAACCTTTCATGTGATTGTTTGCTTCCCTCTACATCTCTTACTTTTCCTTTTTGAACTACCCATAACCCCATCAACATCTTCATCTTATAGCATTACCTCAACAACATTTATAATTATATATAATCATATTATATTGGTTAATAATAACTTAATAAATATAATCATATAATTTATATTATAATTTTAATAACAAACTTTATAACATATATTTCTAAACTAATTAACAATATAAAATATATTAAAGATGAGGATACATATTTTTTTAGAAAAAATAAAGTTTAATAAATAGTATAATTCTATATAAAGTACGAAGAAAAAAAAGAACGACCAAATAAAAATAGAGTGTTAAATTGAAGAAAAAAAATAAAAAAAAAAGTTTGACGTTGTACTTTTAATTATTTATTCTATGATTTCATGAATTTTGATTATATGTTTTTAAAATTTAACACATTTAATTTTAGAATTACTTGAATTGTTAATATAATATTTTTCTTTGATAGATATGAGATTAGATAAAAATTGAATTTAAATTATTGATTATTATTTTAATTATTTTGTAAAACAAACTTTGTTAGTTATTTTTATTCTTTTTAATGGCATAGATTTAAATGAATGATATATATCTATTTATTGAGAGGGAGAGAGAGAGATAGAGAGAGAGTGAGGAGAGAGAGAGAGGATTGAAATTTTTAAATGTTGAATTTAATTTTAAAATGAATATGTTATTTATTTATATTTTGAGAGAGAGAGGATTAAATTTTTTATATGTTCAATTTAATTTTATGTTATTTATTAATGTTTTAATAAAAAAATATTGAATAGATGGATAAAGGTATTATATATAAAATATAATAAATTTAATATTTTTTAACAGTTAATTTATAAACGTTGAAGAATTTTTTTATTAATTATATTCTTATAAGAAAAATAATTTTATCATATGATATTTTATATTACTAAATGATTATCTTGAGACATGTATATTTTCTCATTTTTAATGAAAGTTTTGTGACAAATTAAAAATTAGTTATAACTAATATATAAATATAGTAACAAATTTTATGTTTATTACTATTAATTGCATTATAAAAAATAAAATAATGTTGATTTATGAAATGAAGATGATAAATTAAAATCTAAAATAACATAAATTTAATATTTATTTGCCACTTATATATTCTATTAAACATATAAATATTATGATAATTATAAAATGACATAAATTATAGAACCCAACCATGTATAGACAAATGAAATAGAAGAATTCAAAGAATTCTAACAAACATTACAAGTGAAAGATAAAAGGAAACTTCTAAACCTTTTGCAAATATTGCAAATATATGCATAGTTCTTAATTTCCTAGATTGAAATGGACTAGAATCTAGGCTAACTATTGTCTAATAAATAGACAGTTCTAAGGAAATTTATGAAAAGAAAACTTGAAGTGCTAAGCTGAAATGTTCATGCTAACTAAGCATATTTATGAAAAAGAAAACTTGAAGTGCTAAGCTGAAATGTTCATGCTAACTAAGCATATTTATGAAAAGAAAACTTGAAGTGCTAAGCTGAAATAATGACTGTTCATGCTAACTATTGTCTTCTGAGCAATTCACGAAAAGAACTTGTAGTGCTCAGCTGAAATAATGATTTTTCTTAATGCACCAATTGGAGCTAGTATCATCAACATAACCCCAAGCACGATGCATGTCTGCAATATAAATAAGAAAAAGTTAGTCTCAATAAATTACTAGACACCAGGAGAATATTCAATAAGGAATTTTCACAATCTCACTTCACATACCCAATTGATTATCCAAGACAAGCGAAATCTCTTTGGTTTGTAGAGTTTAAGCCATATGATACAGGGTAGCTGCAACAAATATGATAACACATTTCCTTGGTAATTGATTAAATCAAAAAAGAAGAAGAAAAACAATAAAGAACATCTTGCATGGTTTTACTTACAAAGTAGGATGTTGGGGCAAAGGCAAAGCCTCCTAGAAATCCAAGAAGAGAACCGAAGAAGGGGATGCATATGCCAATTAACATTGTCATTACTGAAATAAAAAGGATAGTGATCAAATATTTATCTCTATTTATTTACAATTATAATAACTCAAACTAAAGATAAAGTTCGTAAGAATCTGTCACATACCTACGAATAAAGTGCGAGCAACAAAGCGTAGTGTGAAACTAGGAGGAAATTTGAATTGCTTCACCAATAGGGTTTCCATCATATCAAACACTGGCATTGAGAATACCTATGTATATGTAAAAAACATGAGACGAGTTATGTTACTCAAAGTGTTTTTAAAAGAAGCCCAGTTGGGTAAAAGATTAGCAAAATTGAAACTTACCTGGTAGCCTCCAATAACATGGACAATAACAAACATGTTAGCTGCTGCAATAAGCCAAAAAGGTTTATCGAGTGTGATGAGGATATTATCATCGACAGTGTTTCCAAATACATAGTATCCAATGAAGGCGACAGGAAAGTAGCAAAAACCAACTCCCAAGTAAGCAACTATAACTCCTTTCCACATTGCTTTCTTGGAAGGATTCTCTGGTGTAGAAGGTATTGTTGCTTGGATTTCCATAACCACATTGTGACCTGCATAAGAGAATGCTACGTCTCCCATAGCACACATGAAGTTGAACACAGCATCTGTATCGCTGTTGGCTTTGAAGCTATAGTCCACATCTGGTAGAACGCCCCTCTTAAGGGAAGCCGCCCAAGCAATGGTTGAGTAACTTCATACATACATTATAACAATTAGCAACACTTTATAATAATGTGCATAGATTCATTCATTCATTCATTCATTGAGAGAGAGATGGAGTTTGATTACGTGATAGACATGACGGCTGCAGCCAAAGAGACTGCAGAAATAGAGTTGAAGTTGGGACACAGAGAGAGAGCCAAGTTTACAGAACCAAAGATAACAATCCAATAGGAGCTCCTAATGTTTGTGCAGGAGGGGCAAACAGTTTGATGAAACTTCTTCAGTGATGTTCCTCCTGTCACCATGTACACAATGCACGTCCCCACCTCAACAAGTAACTGCTGAGGAACCACGATATAGAGACCCAACTTCTCACCAAAGGCGTGTTGCCCTAGTTCGTGATACCTATCGAATCTCACACCAGGCACCATTTCATGCATCTCAACCATTTGCCATAGGGTAAACAACGTGATGATCCATGACAATAACAGAATAACAGTCCCTGGACCCCTGTTGTTTCAATATCCAAATAATAACAAATCATATTAATCTCATCAAAATCTCATGAAAACTATTAATCTCATGTAAACAACGTGATGATCCATGACAATAACAGAATAACAGTCCCTGGACCCCTGTTGTTTCAATATCCATATAATAACAAATCATATTAATCTCATCAAAATCTCATGAAAACTATAAACTTATATGGGTTCAAGTTGAAGAGAGTGTACCAGCCCATCATAGACATGGCATAAGGAAGTGTGAGGACACCGGCACCAACCATGGCAGTGAGGTTGTGGAAGGCTGAGTACCACCATTTTGCATTTCGGGAGGCAGTGACAGGAAGCCAATCATTGATGGCATTGTTATCTGCAGTATCAATCGTCATTTTTCTTACTATAGTTCTTACTGTTTCCACTGTCATGGACATCAGCTCCTTTTAACCAGCAATTCCCATAAAACTCGCAAACTACATTATAGTCTCAGACACAGTAACCATACGTCTGGCATGTATAGTGGATCTACTTCTACTACCCACTTTTTCGTCTATGACTCATTCAATAAACTCTTCATTTTAAAATGGAGTAGTATTAGTGTCACTATCATACTTTACTATTAAATTTTACATTTTCAATAACAATCTTTTATCTATTCAAATTACACCATCACTTCAAATCTAATATTAGTTTCACTTTTTAAATATCAAATATGAATAAATGGATAATAAAACAGTTTTTAAAATTCTAAATACTCTTAACATTAAAGACATCTCTTCTATATTACCTATATAATGGAACTTAAAATTTAAGAATGTATTGAGAAGACATTACATTTTATAATTTCTTTTAACTCGTCAATTAAGCTAGTTCCCTTTCTTTAAAAATGAAATGAGGACAAGTTGAAAAACATTGAGGAAGAGACTATAGTTATAAAAAATATAAAAAATGAAACCCTTAAAAAAAACAAAAATATTTTAGACACTTAAAGAAATAAAACTTTTTAATGGTAGTTTAAAGTCAAGCCTTTTAGAAAAATTCTCTAACTCATATTCCCAAATTCGTGTTTTGTTCTTCTTGTGACAGAAAACATATTTATATATTCGATTTATCGCTAATTAAATTCTAACATGTTTTTCTTTTCATATAAAAATATTTTATAAATATTTTAAAAATTATTAATAATAAAAGAATACATTAAATTTATAATTTTTATTAATTTAAATTTAAAATAAAAATGCAATTATTGTCTAAAAATTGATGAATTAGTAGACTTTATATTATTATAAATAATTTTTTAAAATAAATATTAATTTATTATATTAGAAAATTAATATAAAAAATTAATTTATAGATTAAATTAATATCAATATTTTATTAATTTTATATTTCCTATTTTTAATAAATTTATAAATGTATTACTAAGTTTATATTTTTTATGCTCCATTATTTATTAAATTGCATTTAAATTTAAGAATTTTTAAATTTAATTTACAGGAAAAAAAATAATATTCGTTGTCAAGTGAATGAAAAATTAAAATGACATGATCATTAATTTAATAAATTGTTAACGGGAAACGTTCTAAAAAATAAATTTAAATTATATATAAATATATTTTTTATATTTAGTTTCAAATTGTAATTTCACATAATTACTTTTCAGATAAAATAAACTTTTACTTATAAAAGAAGAAAGTATTAAAGTGATATATGTTTCAAATAAAAAACAATTTCCTTATTAAATTACGTATATAAATTCCTAGAAAGTACTTTTTTAATAAATTAAACTTTGTAATTATTACTTTCTTAATCTAAATGATTTGGAGGATGAGAAAATTTCATATGACTATTCACATAATAAAGAATTATGTCAGACTTTCTGAAAATTTCTTTAAGAAATCCATAAACAATTATATCTCTGATTTTTTTTTTGAAATTCTTTATTAATTCGTGGCCAGTGAAAACCTTGTACCTATTAATTTTTTTCTCAGATTGGTTTAAATAAAGTGAATACACATTATTCTAAAAGGATGTTCAGACGATTGTTTTTAAAGCCTTATAACGACGAGTATAAAATCGTCGTTTATCTAATCACTATTAGAATAATTTAAATTTAGAAGACGATTTAAATCATTTTCTTTATCTTTGTATATAGACTACATTTGATAACAATAATCATCGTCTATTTGTTCCTAATAGATGATGTTTTTGTCCAAATCGTCGTCTTTATTGTCCATTAGTTGAAAGAAAATGAAAAATTTACCATACAGACAACGTTTTTTTACCATCGTCTGTTATGTAATATAGATGACGATTTTGGTTTTAACCGTTGTCTATGTGGCAATTTTTTAACTGTTTTCTACATACAAAATTATAGAAATTAATAAATTCATATATAGTGGGTTTAATTGTCATATGCATATTTCCTCGTTGTGGTCTTTATGGGTGATATCACTACAAGAAAAAAAGGTTTTAATAGAGGTTATTTAGTGGAGGTTAATATAACCTTAGGAATTGATTTGATTAATGGAGGTTTTTTCTAAAACTTCAACAAAATAACGAAGGTTTTTTAACCTTAGCTAAATTCCAAAGGTTTATTTTAAAACCTCAGTAAACTAACAGAGGTTTTTTTAACCTTTATTAATTTCCAAAGGTTTATTTTAAAACCTCCGCAAAATAACGAAGGTTTTTTTAACCTTTATTAATTTCCAAAGGTTTATTTTAAAACCTCCGCAAAATAACAAAGGTTTTTTTAACCTTTGTTAATTTTCAAATGTTTATTTTAAAACCTCCACAAAATAACGAAGGTTTTTTTAACCTTTGTTAATTTACAAAGGTTTATTTTAAAACCTCCATAAAATAACAAAGATTCTTTTAACCTTCGCTAATTTCCAAAGGTTTATTTTAAAACCTTCGTTAAATTCTAAATATTTATTCTAAAATCTCATCAAAATAATAGAGTTTTTTAATTTTTTTTAAGTGTCAAAAATTTATTGTAAAACATCAATAAAATATATTTTCTCAATTCTTAATAAATAGATATAATTAAATTTTTTAGTGAGTTTAGCCTAAACTAAACTGGTATACATATTTAAATATGCTTTGAACTTAGGTCTTAGAGGTTGATTCATTAATTGAAGTTAGAAGGCACTTCATTAATTGAAATTATTATTCAATTCTTAAAGATTGTTTTTATGAATTTCAATAAGTAAAAATAAGTTGTGTGTGAAGTGACATTAACTTATCACATATATACATCATCATAATTTATTTTTTGGTTACATTTGCAGTATCAAATTTTGAAGAATCATACACTGGAAACTATTCATTATAATAATATTAATAATAATATTTATAATAATATTAATAATAATATTTATAATAATATTTATAATAATATTAATAATAATATTATTAATAATATTTATAATAATATTAATAATAATATTTATAATAATATTAATAATAATATTTATAATAATATTAATAATAATATTTATCATAATATTTATCATAATATTAATAATAATATTTATAATAATATTAATAATAATATTTATAATAATATTAATAATAATATTTATAATAATAATAATAATATTTATACTAATATTAATAATAATATTTATAATAATATTAATAATAATATTAATAATAATATTAATAATAATATTAATAATAATAATAGTAATAATAATAATAATATTAATAAATATTAATTATATGAATATAATATTAATTATAATATTAATTATAATAATAATGTTAATATAATATTAATATGTATAAATTATGTTAATAATAATAAGTAAAATAAAAATGATAATATGACCAAAGAACTTTTCTGGTCTAGTGGTTAACCCTTCTTTGCTTATTGGAAGGACTTGGGTTCAAATCTTGGTTGATGTGCTTTTTTGCAATATTAATTGTGGGTGTTTGGGTTTTTATTTTACGGAGGTTTGAAACCTATGGTATTTAACGGAGCTTATGAAAGCCTTTTCCTGGGGTTTAAAAAAACTCTGGGGAACTTCCCCAGAGATGGTTTAGCGAGGGAAACCGCAACCCAGGGTAAACCACTTAAAATAAACCCTCGTTAAAACCATTTTTTCTTGTAGTGTATGTACATAATCAACTACATCCTCGTCTTCTTTATTCATCACCATTAATATAAATGAATAGGAGTCATCAGTATCAACATTACACAATTCATCATTATTAACCTTAACTTGATTTTTTCTGTGCAAAATAGCATACCAATTTCTAACGAAGAATATTTGACATAGAAAACTTCAGATGCTTGGCGTGCTATGATAAATGTCTTTTATCACACTGTGAGCAGTCATCTTAGTAATCAAGTCAAGATCCCACCAAAGATCAGACGGACCTCACTAGAAGAAGAAATGGGCATAAGCCAAAACACCAAATGTTCTTTCCTTTGGTCTTTTTAAAAGACAAAAACATGTTTGTAAATAAATTAGGCTCACTTTAGGGTCCAAATAGAAAAATAGGCTAGAGTAAGTTCACATAGCATAAAAGGGAGTGTACTTAGCGAAATGGACTTGTACGAGACCCACTTTTTCAAGACAAGGCACCTAGAATTGGGGTTTTTAACCTACCTTTTAGAAGATGTTCCTAAAGGTGCGGTTTTGACCATGGTCAACACCCTAGGCAGCCCCTCTCCATTTGTCCATTTTACCCTTTCCCATCTTGCCCACCAAGACATCCATTCTTATAAATAGGGTGTCTTGCCTCATGTATTCACAACTTGAATTTGAATAGTAAAGAAACTATGCAGGAGTGATTTTGTGAGACTTGTGAGCTCATGTTGAGTCTTATCTTGGGTGGATAATATCTCAAGTGGCGGGTCTTGCATCACTCATCTTGGAGTCCCTCTGCTCCAAGTGGCGTGACTTCATTTCTTCCCATAAGCTCTCTTCATCTCTTCCCCTTTTTAATCTCCTTTGCGCCTTCCATTCCCCTTCCTCTATGTTCATTCATGTTGTCTTTAAATAGTTGGTTCTCTTTATATTAATTTCTACCCCTTTTTGCATCATTTGTCACCTTATAATTGTTTTTTTTCTTTGTCCTTCTGAAGTGAACCTTCACACTTATTTAACCACTTGGTTAAGTTCGTGTGCAGTGGGAATCTTCTTAGGGTTCTCACCTAAATTGCTAATTCAAAAATCATAAACAAAAGTGAAACCAATCAAATGTGCAATCCTAAAATTAACTCACATCAATTATGCAAGAATCGAAAAAAAAAAAGATCATAATTTAAAGCAAAAGTTAATTTTGAAATAGAAATTAAATTGTAAGTGAATGAAGGTGTAAAGAGCACTTTGAATAAAGAAATTTTTGTTAAACTTCATTATGCCAATATGAGTAGCAAAAACTCTTTCTCCATTAGGAAGATTATCACTAATATGTTTAATGATTTTGTATGAAAAGAAATTGGAAAGAAATGATGAGACATGATCAATAGCACCAAAGTCTATAATCCAAGAAGTTAAATTTTCAAATATGAAAAATTCATACCAATGTTCATGTTACCCTTTGAATTAGGAGTTTGTGTCAAGCAGGAAGTAAAAGAACATGAGGTGTGCTAGTAGAGTTATCATAACCAAATTTGGGAATTAAAGACATCAAGGCTTGATATTTATCTTGTGAAAGGCGAAAGTCTTGATTCCCAGAAGTAGATGATTGACCAATCTTACCATTGTTTTCATTATTAACATTAATATTGTTAATAATATTTTTTTTACCATTATTAAACGTGTGACCAAACAAGAATTTGTGCTTTCTATAGCAGAAGTTGATAGTATGACCAAGCTTGCCACAATGTATGCACATCTTTTTGTTATTCTTGTAATTTTTGTTGTCATGATTCAAAGGGAAACCTTGTTTGTGATAACATGTATTCTCTGTATGCTCGTTTCTTCCACACTGAGTACAAGAATGGTAGAGGTAGTAAGGGCTTTGATCTTAGGTTTCATACTAGTAACATAGTTATTTCCTTGAACATTCCTTTCTTGTTGAGACACATAAGAGAAAATCTTTGTAATGGGTGGAACAAGATGCATGAGAAGGACATGGGATTTAACATTACTATACTACTAGTCTTAACCTTTACGAAATTGCTTAGCAAGATCTTCATATTTTCTTTGATTTATAATTGTTAAAACAACATAGGTATATCTTGTGACACAAACACATATCGGATTAGGTATGAAATTGTCCAATTAATCCCATATAATACGAAGTTTGGTAAAAATTCAGTATTAATGGAATCGCCTTGCCTCAACGAAGAAGCCTTCATTTGCAGGTAAGAAATTCTCAATAAATTACCTTAACAGTATCTGAATTTTATGTCATTCCAAATTTCCTTTGTTTTATCCATCCATAGGATGCTTTGATGAATTGAGTCAAAAACGGAGTGGACAATCTAGGAGACCACCATATTGTTGCAATGCTTCCAAGAATGATAAGAGGAATCTATGTTGAAAGGTTATTTGGTAGTTCCATCAATGAATTCAAGTTTGTTCTTATAACTCAAGGTTGTGATCATAGGACGATTCGAAGAATGATAATTGGTGGGATCAAGAATCGAGAAAACGAGAGTAATAGCAGAATTCTCACTATGATGGAGATAGAAATAGCTATGAAAAAGAATTTTGCATATTTTCTTTAGTTATAATGAAAAATAAGAAAAACAAAGAAAGAAAAAGAAAAGAAACAGATACACGAAGAACTCTTGTACCATCTTAAAACTTTGACTAAACAATTTGAAAAACAATCTTCATATCAAACTTGATTAAAATACAAGAAGAAAGCATAATGCAAAAAGAAGAAAACAGAAAGTGAAAATTCATATTATTGCTCAAGACACTGCCAATAAACAACAACGACAATAAATATATATATATATATATAGATATATAAAATAAAAACGAAACACCTGAAATCACTGAACCCCAAGACACCTGTGAGAAAAACTAGGAATAGATTGTGTATAGACCCAACTACACTAGATGGTCTATCCTAAAGCACTTAGTAGACTATCTATCCTGTATCATCTGGTCTCCAGGAAACATTAGATGATCTTGGACAAACATTAGATTATCTATTTTGTAAAAGACGGTCTGTTTTGTAAAAGACGGTCTATACTACTGACAGAACAATGACTATTATAAGAATATATACATATATGTGTGTATATATATAAATTGAAAATTCCAGGACAAGGCACCACATGCGAACGTAGTTTCGTCCATGCTTATGCATTTACAACTAATAGTTCTTATGTTACATGTATATAAAAAAAGCTTCCTTGTTAATGAATTAGAGCAACAAACTCATATTTCCCAAAATTCCATTTCTCTATTTATCTCCCTCTCATATAATTTTAAAGAAATATTTTTCTTTTACAACTTTTATAGAGAAATCAGATTTTCTTAAAAAAGTAGCTCTCAACTACATTCTAAACAGGAAATTCTGAGAAGGTTAACGTTGCTGGCCGAATTTGGACTTGGCGTGTCGAGTTTCAAAGTAGAGTTAAACACTAAACATATAATTTTGTCAGTATTATTAATTCTTATTGTTGCATATTCCACATGAAGTTTTCAAAGTGATTATCACAATTTTTTTCAAAGCCTAAAAAACTAAAGAACTCCAATTCTTTATGCAACTAAAGAACTAAAATTCTTAGAGCTGCGACTTGACTTTGTGCAGCTATTTGCATCTTCCAAAGCCTGGCCATGTGCTCCAAAAGAAAAATACCGGTTCATCATTTTCTTATTGAAAGAGCCCTGCTTATAGTTCAAGTGTAGGCTGCCACCACCATGCATTGGTCGATTTGAGCATGAGGGTTCCATTATATCAACACGATTTTGCTTATTATTCGAAGCATGAGAAGAGATAGATAGTTCCTGAAAAAGACTAGAAGTTGAATGAACAGGTAGAGGGCCTTGTGGCTTTACCTTAATCACGCCTTGCATTAGACCTGCATGAAAATATTTTTTGGCTGAAGCACTTGGAAGATAAGTCTTTATAGATAATGTTCTTTTGTTGTTTGGAAGAGAACACATTTTTGAGTATTTTTGCCTCAATGGGATGGGAAGGTCTTCCAAGTTGTTCCTTGAACTAAAAGAATTCACAGAAATATCATCTTCCAACTCCGAGGCTGCTTCTTTTGTGTCTCTTATCCCATGCCACTGGAGCAGAAACTTCAAACGCCTTGGACCATAATTAACAGAACTAAAGTTGCTGTTGCATGGGGAATTGGCTGAGTCATAATTGTTTATTTCACTTGACCATGAATTTGATTCCACACTTGCCTGATCATAATTGGTATCACATGAATTCTCAATGCCAGTGTACAACAATATTTCAGAATCTGGTATTCTAAATGATGTTCCAGGACTGGCTCCAATACCATGAGTCCTAAGATGGCTAACAAGAGCATTTCTTGTCATATAGTCCGTACAATTAGAGATCCCTCCAGCTGAAATTAACTGCTTGATCAAAATGTCAGAAGATGCTGAACTTGATCTTCGCCTAAGATGATCCAAAGGGGTCACGCCATCAGCATCACGAATGTTCAAATCAATTGATGAAACAGACATCAGTAATTCCACCACATCACATTTGATATTATGCATCACAGCAACATGAAGAGCTGTTCTTCCTTCATTGTTCCTGACATTGATGATGTCCTTCATGCTCACAATCTTTTCAGTTGTCAATTGCTTCATGAGTTCGATGTGCTTGTCCAGTCTACAGAAACCAGGGCTTCTGAAACCAACCACTGCCATGTGAAGAAAAGTATCTCCATAGTTATTGGCTAAAGTTGTTAATGAGGGAGATGCTCCAATCAGAATCTCTACCACGGGTAAGTAACCTCTGTAAGAAGCTACATGTAATGCTGTATTTCCTTGAGCATCAATTGAGTTGACGATATCATAGGATTCAATTAGATTTCTCACAACCTGCATCATTAAAATAATGAAAATAAGTAACAATGAATTTACTAACCGCGAAGTAGATGCAAAAAGTTTGTGCATACAGAACATTTGTAGCATCAACTTCCCTAAAATTATCAAATGGGAAGGCATAAATAAGTCACTTGTTTATTGAACAAATGATTTATTATTAACTCTGATTTTATGTATGTATACAAGATTCCAAGGTTTCACTGAGAAAAACGGAAAGAATTCAGACAATTGTGTTGTGTAGTACTATTGGAACATTTCACTAAAAAATTAATAGTTCACATTCATCTTTGAGGAGCCTGATCTATTGTGTAGTATCAACAAACATTTTGTTCATACTCTACATCTGCAGTTATCAATCCTCCCTAGCCAAGTGAAGAAAAGAGGGCATTCCAGTGATCCATAAAATGAGCCAGGTTTTTCCATAATTATTAAGGATCTAATATCAGGCCTTATGACTTCTAAGTATAACATTACCAGAATTTTCTACAAGCACATTGAGAATCTCTCCAACTCCAAGCCATGATTTGGACAAAAGCTACTTTTGCCCAAACCATAATTAGCGGCTTCTTCATCAAAATCAAACATGCACTAACTACTAAGGCTGTGTTTGGATTTTCAATTACTCATGTTGAACGCCGATGATCCACGAGAGTGAAATTGGCGTTCAACGTGCCTTAGTGAGTGGAATTGACATAAAAACAGAGAGACTGTTAAGTAATCTGCCTCACCTCAACCTGGCCTCTTGCAGCAGCTGCATGCAAGACAGTAGATCCTTGGGAATCTCTATAAGAGAAAATCTGAGAAGCAGAAACACTTCCTAGAAGCTGCTTCAGTATTTCCCAATTCCCTCCTCTGGCAGCAGCATGAATGGCCCTATTCATCACATCCCTCTTGAAAACCTTAGAACCTTCATCCAACTTGTCTTCCAATTCTGCTTCAGTGCCAGCAAGAGTATCCTTTCTTGACAGAGCAGAATGAAGCAGGAGTTTAAAGACCTCACAGTTCTTGCCCCTGGCTGCAGCATACAGCATGTCAGTGACACCATACTCTCCTTCACCAAACACCAACAAAGGGTCTCTCCCCAACAACTCGAGAACAAAGTGAGCATCCCCAGCCGAAGCAGCAGTGTAGAGAAGCCATCCACCATAGCCTGCACGGATGAGAGAGTTGTGCCCTTTTCCTATCTCACACTCGAGCATAAGATTCCTAGCAACCTTGGAGCGGCACTTGGCGACATCCTCAAACCTAGACTCATCGTCCCAGACGGCTTCAAGGCGGCGAATTCGGCGGAGGGAGGTGAGCTTGATGAGGAGGTTGGTGTCAAGGTGGAGAAGCTCAGTGACGAGATCATAGAGGCCATTTGCAGCAGCATAATCAATGGGAGATGCATACCACCACTGGTCACCTGTAGTTTCCCAACGAAGAGGAAATTGAGAGGGAGGCATAGTAACTGTATAAAGTACCCCAAATCAGAGATGACCCTTTTGCAAGAAAGGACAATAGCAACCCGTTTGTGCAATTCTAGTTCCAACCAGCACTGTAAAAGAGGCCTTTGAGACCCCTCATAAAACCAAAAAGTGAAACCAACCACACCACTCACAGAATATATGCTTATTCTCCTCGACTAAAACAACTTGGAAAGGAAAAATGTATACTATTTAATTTCTGTTTATTTTGTCTGCTGTAGACAGTTCATTAGACTGGTATACTACTTTAACACTGTTTTACTTAGTTGAAACTATATAGATGAACTTGCCATCATGTTATGAACTTAAAAGTGTTCCTGGCTGAAGTTGTTAGCAAATTGATGAAGGATATTAGATGACAAAGGAAATGTGGCAGAGATAGGATTTGCCAGGGAGGACAAAGGCCACGCACTTATCTATGGCGGAGGAAAAGTTAAAAAGAAGGCTTAGAAAGATTAAGATTCTGTGGTCCGTGAGATCACAGCCAAAGGCTATTTTTATTGAATTATTGAAATTCCTTAGACCCCACCACGGTGGAGGTTGCTTTCATTCACTTGGGAAATTTCATGGATCGTGTCATCATTTGTAGTGGGACATGGAGCACCCATTTAGCCAGGTACATTCAAATCACAAATTTAGATGCTCAGAATCTTTTGTTCTTAGTTTAAGGAGCAATATTTCCTTCACACATAATTTATTTGCATGAGTTGCGCCCTCACAAATTGTGGGATGCTGAAATTTGAGAACCATAAAGTTTTGCGGTGTTCATAATTTGGAGAGGTTAGTTTTGCACGGCATGAATAGAGATGAATTGTGGACATAATTACATGGATTTTACCCCCTTGGAAGCAATGATTTGGACAAAAGGCGAAGGGAACAAAGAAAGGTAAATACTAAATGGAATGGTTGCTTGTCGTATTAAAGGAAAATAACAATAATAATAATGTTTCACATTTATGTACAACTTACATTTCTGTAATGAGTAAAGACAGAAAAAACTTCAACTTTTACACTAAATTATAAATGTTATTATAATACTTTAATCTAAATAAACAGAACTTCAATTCCACCTTCAGTCAGATTAAATTTTCAATGTTACCATGCCATCATATCTATTAAAAAAATTAAATATGTTTTTACTTCAGTTACTATAATACAAAATTGGTTTCAAATCTTGTGAAAAATTGGTTTCAAATCTTGTGAAATGAGTTAGTTATTTTCAAAATTTGACATTGTTTCGATTGGAGGCTTTGTCGTTTATAATTAGTTCTAATAAATCGATCAATTGGAATTTAAATTAAACCAATCTTACATATAAAATTGACTTATTTCAATTATTTTCATAATTAAAAAATTAATTGAGATAAATTTTGAATAAAAAATTAATCTTATGTTATATAGTAAAATAACAAAAATATATTAAATCCTTAAAAAAAACATTAATAGTTGATTGTCGTTAATAAAAAATTAAATTCATAATGACTGATGATTCATGATAAATATAAACATTGTTTTAAAAACAAATATACGTTTATTAATTTTTTAAATGCGAATAATTTGCTATTTATATTATTTAAAATTAATATCCTACTAACTAATAATTTCTTAATATAGCTCATTATTTAATTTTTCAGTACGTTACAGTTTTCCTATCTTTAAAAACTGTAATAGTTTTTTTTAAAATTAAACTTATTCTTAATAAAGAATTCAATTCTCCATAATATTTATTATGAAAAAATAGAGAATTTTAATGCATTACGCGGCAGAACTTGAATACACACACAACCACTTATTAAAAATTTGTTACAGTTTTAATGTACACTTATTAAGTATATAAATTACTAGCAAACGTTTTGCAATAATAATAATAATAATAATAATAATAATAATAGTTATCTTGAACTAACATGTACAAAGTTTTCATGATCCGGTACACTTTTAATGTACAATTATTATGTATATAAATTAATTTTAATCGGTTTTACAACAGATATTAATAGTTATCTGGAAATAAGATATAGAGAGTTTTCATATGTGCATACGTGAGATTTAGTTAATAATTTTAATAATTATGATTTGGTTTAAAACTTTTAATATATTCGATTTCAAAAATTAAATATCTTCTTCTCTCATAAACGTATTCCACTTTCCCTTATTTATATACAAATTATATACTATAGTTGTGAAATAAATGGGTTAGATATGAAAATGAGTGGTTTGAATAAAATTTATAATTTCTTGGAAAAAAAATTCGTGCAAATAGACCTATTAGAGGTAAGGAGGTCTTGTAATAATTTTTCAAATAAGTTTTCAAAAGCCTTTGGAAACATTTTAATGATGAGCAAGCCTAGAAAAAATCATATAATACAAATTTACATTCAACACGGTTTTATCTTTAATTTGGTCTACGTTAAATGTTCTCCTTTACTAATTGTAGAGAGTTTCACTCTTACATTTTCAAATAATGGATTGATATTGAAAGACCTGATATCCAAGATCATAAATAAAAGTCCAAAAAACACAAATAAAAATTTCTCAATGAAAGTAAGGTGGCAACCGCGACGAGAAAGACATAGTAGAAAGGAAGTGATCTTAGCAATGGCATAAGGCAAAACATAAAAGAAACGAAAAACATACAAAAATCAATGGTGAAGAAGAAGGGAGGAAGACAATGCTTACCAATGACACGAAGACAGTTTTAAAAAGAAAGGAAGAAAAGAGGAAGCACACTTAATGGAGAAAGCACAAAAGAGAAACGAAACGCGAGAGAAAGGAAAGTATGAAAAATACATTATTACAAGTATTGTTTGTGTTACTTCTAGCTTATAACAAGTACACCAAACCACTTTAATTATATCACAATTTCTCTTTAAAACTGAGAATTAAGTACATTATGTCTCTCCGGGCCATGTACATAGTGAAGGATTTATAAGTGTGTATCTCTCACTATGAGAGCTAGCAAACAATTTTTTCTAAGCATTCAAAATCTAAAGAACCAAAAAAAATGCACAAATATGTATTAAGACTATTGTACAAAAGCTTATTGTTTATACATCTCCTTATTTACAAAATCATTGTAAATTCTTCTCTTCCTTTTGTCAAAAAAGGTACCGAGATGTCTTTGACACCATTGCTTCATAAGGTTGAATGGTGAAGGTGGTTTTTGGTTAGAAGAAGATTATGGGCTTTGTTTGGTTAAGAGAGAGAGGTTGAGATGATAAAGGTGTTGTTGTTTGTGGTGGTAGAACATGTGGTGGACAAGCTAAAGACTTAAAAAATGTAACATGTGTAACATCCCTAAATTTTTACCCATATATATATATAATAATAATAATAATAATAATAATAATAATAAAATAAAAGTAAAACAAACACTATCTACTTAACATATGAATATGTATATATATATATAACTATCTCATAATTGTATCTAAAACAAATATCCCTCTTCATAGGGATTTTAATATATACATCAAAAAATTTAAAAACAAATAGAGCATTCAAATTAAACTATCACATCCTCCAGTTGCTCACTTAGAAGCTCTATTACCTGCAATCTCATCTAAAATAACAGGTTAAGCTAACTATAACAAAATTTTCTATATAATTTAAATTTCAAATTAATACACAAAATTTATAAATTCTCATACAATTTCTCAAACATTTCATATAACCATCAAGTGTCTATCAACAATTTCAATATTCATCTTTCTCATGTCAGCCATCTACTGACTCACAACACATAGACATTTGACTCTACTTCCGGAAGACACGTGCGTTGACTTAGAGTCAGAGATCTGCACCTGTCATACTATCTCACTGTGAAATCCACACATCTATGCGCATAAATAATCTCAATATCATCTCTCTCCTAGTATGACAAGGTTAATTCATATAACATATCAAGTTAGTTATCTTTCAAACAACTTACTCATTTATATGAACCTCCTTCGACTCTCACACCTAAATAACTTCATCTATATGATTTCATTATCTCAGGGGAGTCCAGATATCTCCTTCTAGACGAATCTCTAGTTAATGCACATCCTAAACAATCTTAACACGGTATTTTCTTTCCTGAAAATACTATGTCTTGATTAAAATTCATATTCTGACTCTCAAAATATCCAAATCACACAATCAAATCATACTAAAGTTTAGGTTTCCAAATCACACAACAATTGATTCATTAATCATATAAATATTTTAAACTTTTCTAAACAATTCAATTATATCTAAAAATTCACTTAAACACATAACTAAGTTCCAAATATATGTTTTCTAAATCAATCATCATCTAAAATCAAACAACCACTTCTCATCAAACATCTCATTTAAGTAATTCAACAAAATATTTAAAAACAGTTCAACTCATTTATATTATCATTCAAACACTTTCAATTCTCAATCACAAACACTTTCAATAACTTATTCACCTTAAAATAAATACAAAATATTCAGAATTAACCATTTCAATCAATATATTACTTTACTCTTCAAAAGAGACAATCCTGCAAGCAGAAATTTGAATTGGTGACCACGTCACCCCCACATCCTGATCTTTTAACCTAGGGTTCTAAAAAAATAAAACTAGCTTCCCTTACCTGGACTTGAGCAGATGCTCACTAAGAGCTCCAACCCACCAAAAACTTAAGGATAACCTAACCAGCACCACAAAGTCTTGATAAAAAATCTAATTATATCACTAGGACCCTGATCTAACAGAGACTAATTATGAAGATAAAAACCTCACATGCAAACTTAAACTAAAAGGCAATCTTAACCAGATCAAAACGACCTCAAAGGAAAATGAGCCAAGAATCAACTTACTCTATCTAAGATTCTGATCGGGAAATCTCGTAGAGTTCACTGCCAGGAGGAGTCCAATGGCAGACTCCGATCATCAAACTGATGAGCGAGGAGGTCAGAATCTTAGAGAGAAGGAAGAGGAAAGGAAAAAGGGAACAAAAATGAACTTACTCTATCAAAGATTCTGATCGGACAGTCTTGTAGATCTTGCTTCCAGGAGTCTAATGGTGGACTTCGATCGTCAAATTGATGAGCGAGGAGGTCAGAATCTTAGAGAGAATGGAGAGGAAATGAAAAAGGAACTTCTAGAGAGATGGTGGTTCTTTTAAAATGAAACCTGAATAACTAAATTTCTATTTATATAGCTTTTTACCTTTTAATAATAAAATATTCAGGTGTCATTTTAATTGTACAATTTCTACTCTAAGACTATTTTTCTCGGTCCTTACAACATGCTTTGATGCATCTAACCAACCAAAAGTGTTTCCATTTGGCAAGCATCATATTCATTAAACATGGATTTCGCCATATTAGGGTGACGAACTAGGATTTTGGCATGACGACAACGATAGGTGATAGTGAGTAAGTGATGCCACAAGAAGAGTCAGGTAAAACTCAAACAAATTATGTAGCAAGAGATTATACAAGATATCAATCTTCCAATCATCCAAAGCCTTAGCTTGGGTCCTTGCATCTAATTTTTCTTTCACTTGCACATACCCTATAACATTGATTTCAAATTTCACTTTAGCTTTAGAACCTCCTTATGGTTGAAGGGGAGCAACCTCTTCAGTCTTCTTTCAAGAAAGCTTTGGTTTATGAGCTCGAGCTACCTCGACTTCTGTTGAAGACAAGGAACTAGCAAAGTAGCGAGAGTGTCTAAAAGCTTATAGAACCCACTAACGAGCACATGAGATAGACATGAATGTGAATACGATTGTGAATATCATGGTCTTGAACGAAAAGGAAGGATGCAAATGACATTGGATGCGTTCAAGCTTAGGGAGAATTGGATTTTTTTAATGATGTTTGAGGAAGGTTGATGCTAGTGTGTGCAATCTCCTAAAGGTTGAACTTTAATAGGTGTTGATAGTTGCTTCTAGATACTTAAGGAATATATGTTGGCAGAAGTGACTTGAGGCTACATGTCCGTCGAGTCTTTTACTAGTTGAATTGGTGGAGTAAACGATTGAACCTTAAACTACAAGCGCAACCTCTTAAGTTTTTTCTTAGGCTCTTTAGGGGCTTATTCTTCTTTACCACGAGAACATTTTCTAGTTGTGGTTGTTCTCAAATTTTTTGGAGGGCATTTATTTCCCTTCTTAGCAACCCTCTTGGACACTTGATGTAGTTCTCTTTGGAAAGTTAGGATTTGTCAACTCCATAAGGTTTTAAAAGATTTCAACCTCCATGGATGCCAAGGAAAAGTATTGGCCAAGCAAAGGAAGAAACACAAACAATGTAAAGTTGAAAACACAAAATGAATTAAGGAATAAGATGGAAAGAACACACCACCTTATATAAACACCTAAGGATAAGTGCATTGAAGATTCGTCATTGGAAAAAGCTCTCCAATAACTTGTGTTAAAGAGTAACACACTCTTAAGACATTGAGAAATTCTTAAAAGGTTAACTCATTAAATTTCCAATTGTGATTGTATAAAGGGAGGAACTCCTATTTATAAAGTGGTGTTTGACTATTCTTTGGAAATGGAAATTAAAGGAAAACAAAGCATCCAAGTTTTCTTACTTCGATATGAACATTTAGAGGAAGTTATAACCTTCACATGTCATGAAAGAGACATAGTACAACCTTCACATGATGAAGTAGTTAGGTGTGTGCATGTTCTTAACTACATTAATCATGAGTTAGATAATCACATGCATGCTAGTTTGAAGTTCACCTTTTCTCTTTCTATAAGCTTCTAGAAAATTTTAGAATCTCCTAAAATATTTTTATTCCTCTTTTTGGTAGTTTAATCTCCACATCAATCTTGCTTATGTTTATATATAGAGCAAAAAGGAACAATAATGAAAGATAAATATAAGTTATTAGGAGTTATTAAGTTTATAGATTTCTTATTGTTAATACTTTCTATGCTTTCTTCAAGAACAAACCTTTTTTTCTTCATTCCACCTATTTATTTTCTTTTTCTCTTTTCAACTTCATTGAAATTTGTTCCTTATTAGGTTCTTGAGGGGATAAAGGTTTTAATTTAATCTTATGCCCTATTGGTATCAGATTAAAAAGTTCTCATATAAAAATGTGTAAGAGCACTAGACGATCTAGTGCATGAAGAAATGAAACACTTAAAGGAAAGACTAAAGAACACAACATGATGAAAAATGATTATATATATTAATTAGTTATCGATGAAAACATACAAAAATCAAATGCACTAATACTGAAATTTTATAGGTCACACGATCAAGAGAAGAAGAAAATTAAAAATCATAGAATTCAATTTATTGAACTCTCGGAACATTAGTAAGACTACATTACATATAGGTTGGTAATCACATAACTAACATTATAACATAATTAAAAAAAATATCTTTAATAACTAATGGAAAAATCTAGTAACAACTAATAGTAAACACTTAAGGCAACAAAGATAGATGTTGCAACTACAAGACCCTATCAAATGTTCCAATCCAAAAAATATTTATTAAACAGTCCAACAGAGTAAGATAACACAGGGCATCTTAACAAACTTCACCTTGATGTTTCCTACATCACAAGGTTTAGATCAAGGTTATCAAATGATTGTTACTAGCAATCAATGTCTAACAAATGTAAACACTAAATGAACTTGGTTTTAGGAATAAGCTTAGCGATTATATCAGTTAGACTCTCCTTTATACCAATCATCCATACCTTAATGCATTATTTAGTGGCAAATGTACTTTGTTCAAGATGATGTTTATCCTTTGCTAAGCATGTTGCATTAAGACTATCATAGAAAATAATAGCATTCTTGTAAAAGAAAACCATATTAGAAGTTAGACCCTTAAGCCAAATTCCCTCATGTTTTGCCTCTACAAAAGCCATATATTATGCTTCAGTATTAGACAACACTATTGTTTGTAGGAAATCATGAGACATCTATTAGACGCATGAGAGACAATGAACTCATTAAACCTATTGTATCACTGCCTTAGAGTGCCTCAAACTATACAACAACCTCCACAATTTGTAGACCTAATTCTCCTTCCTTAGTTCTTTGAAACCTTCAGGCCCACACATCGACATATCCTCCACAATATTTTCATGGATCATCACGTCAAGTTGCTCTAGTTCTATATTCATGGGTGTATGTCTAACTATAGGTGAGAAAATCTAACAGTAGTCTACTATTTCCTTTTTTTACTATAACATTTGACAACTAGACGAGTCTTATACTTGATGGATTTTGTTGAGATTATGAGAGTCTAAGATCAAGATGGGGTGAATTGTACTTAGGGAAATTTTTGCCAAAAGTTATTTAAGAAATCCTGACAGAAAAAAAACAAATTGATTTAAAGAAAAACATATTGATTTTCTTGTTTTAGGAAGTTGTTTTCATAAATATAACATATTCGTTTTAGAATCAACAAATTTTATTTCTGACTTATCAATTCTAGTGTTTATACATAGAAATTATTAAAGACAATGTTGGACTTTTAACACAATGAGTTAACAAAGAAACACTTTGAATATTAAAACCAAGAGATACATTATTTTAATTTTGATTTCCAAAATAGTACATTTAACCCACTCAGTTCAAAGAGGTTTCGCTTGAAACAATTCTGTTAAGAAGATTTTAGAGAAAAGAAATTAAATCCAGCAAGCACTTTTCAAAAGCCTTTTTGAAATCAGTTTTAATATGATGAAATCTTGAACAAGATTGCTAATATGAATTTTAAATCAAGTAATATCCAAATAAAGATAAGGATACCTTGAATCTTAAGAAAGATTAAAGTTTTAGCAGAATCTTGAAATAAAGAATATGATTTAACCTATTAGCAGTTAAAACAACATATTCAATTTCAAAACAACATATTTATTTTATCACATGTTTCCAAATTTCAATTTTAAAGCACTGGTCAAGAAAGGAGAATGGCACACACAATTTTATATTGGTTCACTCAACAAGAGCTACATTCAGTCCCACTTATACCAAGATGGATTCCACTAAAACAAAGCAATCTTTACCAACCACTTAGTTCATAGTATATGAGTGGGTGCAAACCTCACCTCATGAGTCGGTTTTATGGGGTTGAGTTAGGCTTAAAGTTCACTTCGTAATATGGTATCAGAGCCATTTCGAGCCTATCCTAGTGAATGTTTGTGTTGGGCCTATCGTGCCACTTGTTATCGGGCCGCTATCGGACCACCCCCGCTATCGGACCACCCATAATATATAGTCTCACACACGAGTTGGCAGTCTCGGCGTGGGGGGGGAGGGGTGTTGGAAATCCCACATCGACTAGAGATTAGAGTCTTTCATAATATATAAGTGGGTGCAAACCTCACCTCATTGAGTCGATTTTATGAGGTTGAGTTAGGCTTAAAGTCCACTTTGTATTCTATAGATAAAAGTATATTACCTTTGCAATTATTTTTTTTATATATTTTATTATAATCTTATTCTTTATGTTTTGATGATTATTTTTCATTACAGTAATAATTATAATAAAAAAAATTAATTATATTACTTGTTTTTATTATTATAAAATAAATGTCTACACATCATCGAGAATGTAAGGATTTAGAAAATAACCTTAGATTAGAAGTGGTATATTTTAAATAACACATGAATATTTTATTATTAAAGTAAAAAAAATATATAAATAGAAAATTCAGTAATTCATGTTTCATTTTATTATACATATTTAATTGAAAAAAACTTTAATTAGATATTTATGTGATTCTTTGATGAATTTTTGTGTGTTTTGAAATTCCAAGCTTTGGAATGATTTGATTGTGTGATTTTGGATATTGTGAGATATAGAATATGCATTTTAATCAAGACATGGTATTTTCAGAAAAGAAAATATTGTGTTAAGATTGTTTATGATGTGCATTGACTAAGGATTCTTTTAGGAGAAGATATTCTGACTCTCCAGACATAATGAAATAATATATATGAAGTTATTCGAAAGAGGTTAATGTGAATGGGTAAGTTGTTTGAAAGATACCTAAGTTGATCTGTTATGAGTTAACCCGGTCATAGCAGGAGAGATGATATTGAGATTATTTATGCGCATAACTGTGTGAATTTCGTAGTGAGATGGTATGGCAGGTGCAAATCTCTGAGTCTAAGTCAATACACTACGAAAATAGAGTCAAGTATCTGAATATGTTGGTAAGTAGAAATCTGACATAAGTTTTTATATATATATTATTTTATTGATATTTGTAAATATTATTTTCCTTATGAAAAAATATGTATTTTAAATTTATGTTGAAAATTCACATATATTATAATATTAGATGTGAAAAAAAAATATAAAGATGTTATATAATAACACCTATTTGTATAAAATAATTTTAACTTAATAAAGAAAAAAAATGAGTAAAAATATAATTAAAATATTAAAAATAAAAAACATTTTAACAACTTAATAAAATAAAAATTTCAGTAAAAATTTAATTAAAAATATCCAAATTTATAAAAAATTTAAAACTTAATTAAAATTCTAAAATATTAGTTTCTAATAGTAAAATATTGGCGTGTGGTAATTAAAAAAGGTGTTACAGAATATCATATCGTTTAACACCATGTTTTTTTACTTTAATTCTTGATGTAAACAATTTTAATTAGATTTGATTTATCTTTTTACTAAACCAGATTAGTATGAAATAAAATCTTGAAATACGTGTAGATTATTTCTATGAATAAAATATAGACGGTGTTTAATAAATATTTGGTGATTAAAATCTTAACATTTATTTAACAAAAAAGTTTCATAATTAAAAGGACAAAAATTAACTTTTAAATGGTTATCATAAACAAATTTACCAACCATGCAGGGAAAGTGTTTTTTGAGCTCCAAAATTATGTGTCAGAAACCAGAGTCTGTCCTGTGTCATCTGACAAATGCTCATTTTTCATTGTTCTGCTCTATGATTATCAAATGTGTTGTTTTCTGAGACATTAACGTTTATCATTTTAACTTTTCGACATTGTTATTATTATATGATTAAGGAAGTTTGAATTATTGTTTGTTAAATTATTTGATTGATTTATTAGTATGAGAGAAAAATGACATGAAACAACTTTGGTGTCACCATTTTGGCCATGGTGTGTAACACACCTTTGACGAATATGAAAAATTGCCCACCATCACCATTGAAGCAAAGAATTGAAGAACAAAGGGATTTCTGAGACCATAAAGAACATAAAAAATTTAAAATTGTAATAATGGGAATCCAGATTCTTGCCAAAACTCCAAAAGCTTCAGGTTGTGCAACTTTTGATAATTTGCATGATAATGAAATCCCACCAAAGCATAGAACAGAGCAATCTTGATTTGTGAGACTCCACTGACCCAAAACTGCTACTTTATGACCTTTCTTTATCACTAACTTTCCTACAACTCCAATTAGGTGAGCAGAGTACTGTACCATTGTCTTTTACTCATTAACTACACCCCGTTTGAACAAGCAACAGTACATGTTGGAGGCTGCTAGAATTTCCAGTTCCCCAATAATAAAAATCACAAAATTTGTGTTAACACCTACAGGTACAAATAATAGTTGCACAACATTTAACTTTAAGATTCAACTCTAAGTTTAGTAAAGAGTTTTTTTTTTCCAATTTGGTCTGTTTTCATTATATACATGGGTACATTAGGTGCCCTTTCTTTTGGTTGTGCGTGTAGAAAACTTGTCTTTAAATACTAAGTTACAATATTTTGACGATAATGGTATTAGCTTATTGATATCTTAAAATAGATAAATATAGAACAAGAAAATATCTGTTGTGTCTCCTCGAATTTTAGAGCTTGCACGAAATCATTACCGAAGCTATGGAACAATCTTCAATTGAAAAACGTATATATAATAGAAAAGGAAAATTTGGTTAGAAAATCAACAAGTTCGTGACATGAGAACAGCAACTAAGAATATACTACGATCAGGAGCCTCAAATCTTTGTCAACTTAATCCCTATGTTGCTATTGTAATCGGTCATTGTTTCTTTAGCTGTCGTCCAACGGAAGAACTAATTCTGCTCAACACGGTGCCCAACTTTTCTCTATGTACAGTATTGTGGTCTGTTACTGCTATACTATCATCCTGAAAATACTGTGTCCTCATTCTTTATCTTTTTTGGAAGTTACTTTTGAGATGATCTCCGCAAAAATTCTGAAACCAACTTTGAGAACGAAGAAGAACTGTTCTGCAGCAATTTAGCAGGGTCATCATACTCTGCAATTGTCCCTGTACACATCAAAATGGTAGTGCTTGTCAGCAACTCAAAAGGGTGAAACAATATATGGTACCATAAACTTTGTAATGGGAAAAGGTTTTCAATCCTTTTGGTATGATGACATATATCAAGTACATGCTTAGTCTGGAGGTGAAAGTAGTACCTTCATCAAGGACCAAAACTAAATCATTATCAATAACTGTCGGAATTCTATGTGCTACTGTAATGACTGTACATCCACTTGTTTCTTCCCTAATTGTCTTCTGAATTAAATTGTCAGTTGCAGTGTCAATGGATGCCGTGGCTTCATCTAGGACCAAAATTTTTCTTTTCTTCAGTAGTAGCCTAGCAAGGCAAACAAGCTGCCTTTGTCCAACACTCCAATTTTCTCCATTCTCGGCCACTACATCAGTGAGAGGACATTTCATATCAATGGTAGTAGGGGAAATAAAAAGTACCAAACTGCAAAGTAGTTATTGAAGTTACACTGCTGAATGGTGCAATTTTTTTAAGCAGAAATATCTATACCTGGTGCATCAAGAAGTCTTGGATCCCGCCTTACTATTTCAGCAAGATGGCACTTACTGAGAACCTGAAAAGAGTAGTTTTTTCAGTAATATGAACATTGGCATTTTCAAGAAAGTGTTTTAACTGCTAATGCTAACCTCCCAAAGTTCTTGATCCGCGTGTTGTTCTAGAGGATCCAAGTTAGTCCTTACAGTACCTAGAAACAAGGTTGGATCCTGAGGAATTATACCAAGCTTAGATCTTAAATCTTGCAGACCAATCTTGGAAATATCTACTCCATCAATAAGTATACTTCCTTCCAAAGGCTCCACCACTCGAAAGAGGGCTTGCAAAAGAGTAGATTTTCCACTCCCTGTCCTGCCTACTATACCAATTTTCTTTTGTCCCGGGAAGACACAAGTGACGCCTTTGAGTACCGTAGGAGCAGCAGGATCATACCGTATATGGAGGTTATGTAGTTCAACATTTCCTTCCTTTGGCCAATCTTGTTCAGGCCTGCAATCTTTAATAATTAAGGGTGCTTCACTTGGTATGTTAGAGAACTGCAATATTCTCTCAACTGAAATCATTTTGTTCTCAACATTGCAAAGATTCCATATCACCCAAGCCTGGAGGACATTCAAGTTCAAACCATAAGTAGCTACCAGACCCGCCAAGCCTGAAATCAGAAGAAGAGACTTAGCATTTCTATATAATTGCCAGTGGATCTAATCTTAATTATTTCATTTATTTTTTAACAATATCCGAGTAGGAGGTATAGAGATTGATGAGAGATGAGAGAAATATATGTCAGTAATCGAGTACTTCCACATAGATCAATCATAAAGAACCTCTGGTACGTGAATAAAACCGCATCACAGTGCACCCAAAAGGATCCAATACAAATAAGCTAATTTTCTGCAAAATTAGTTTTCTGTTTTGTTGTAAAGTTGTAACCCCCAGGTTAATAAATAACATGTAAATTTTCCTGTTTAGAGCTTCTTAACTAGCGTAGTAGAAAACTGGTTCTCACATGCATGCAAATAACTGACATAACTGCTTATAAGATGAATAGAAGAAGAGAGGGCTTACTTGGATCAATGGTAGACCTTGGAAGAGTAACCAAGATGACGAGAACAAAATAAAAGACCAAATTGAAGAGGAAATTGATTCGTACAGACAACCATTCCATGGTGCCGAAATTGTAAAAGGCTACCCGAGAATAGTCGTCTATTAGAACGTTAACCTTGGTCAAGAATAGTTGCTCTTGATTGAAACAGCGGATTGTGGCAGCCCCAGCAATTGATTCTGAGAAGTGATGCAAGATTGGAGCCTTTCGAATCCCAACCATCCGGGCTAGTTCCCTGGCTGTTGTGATGTAATAAGACTGCAAAAGTAAATAACTATTTTAGTTGGCACATGAAAAGATTTGACAAGATGAGGCTTCATCGTAACAAGAGATCACAACAAAATCTATTTTAGCTCAAGCGGATAAAATTTTGATAAGAAAATTATATGATTTAATTTGTGTACGTCAAAGATAGATACAGTTCTTACCTGATACCAGATGGAAATAGCAAAAACCACAAAAAAGAGGAGAATGACTTGCCAGGCAACTTGGGACATTAGCACAATTATACTCAATAACTGTATCAGCGCAAATACTAGTCCAGCTAATCTGTATGGTATATCTGTGTCTACTGTACTTTGATCTGTTGATGACTGTAATAATCACAAATAGAATGGTTGGAATATGATTGAAACTTATATTAATCATAAGATAGCAAAAATCAATAAAAAAGAGAAATAATTGTGAAACTTACCCTACTCAGAATTCGGCTTGAAGGTGTGGTGTCAAAAAATGAAACAGGTGCCCGGAAAACTGATGTGATCATTCCCTGAAAAAGGCGTTGAGCAGTTTCCACAGCAACAGCTGCCATTAAAACAGTCCTTCCCAGTATGAAGATGGTGCCCCCAGAAGATAGAAGAACAAATGTTTTCATTAGCTCCGTGTTGTTGACCCTCCCCCTCTGCTCTGTAGCCCATGACATCCAATAATTGCTTCCAATTTGCATTACTTGAAAGAGGGTATGGCAGAGAAGAATAATCGGAACGAGTGCTCCTTTATAAGCAGATGTGACAAAAGTTGAGTAAACACTCCATTTCACTCGACCCGTCTCTCTTTCCTCTTCTTTGTTTCTCTTATAATTATCCATGATCTCTTGAATATTTTCTGGAGTATCTTCAATTTGATTTTTTGGGCAGGGTCTGTAGCTAGCAAAATCATCTTCTTGGCTTGAGTTTATTTGGTGTACTGTTTCTTGGTGAGCAGCCATTTGTTGAACAAGTTCAGAGTTGGGACATGCTATAAGATCTTTATACCTTCCTGACTCCACTATTTTTCCATCTTTCATCACCTGCCAAAATTATTAACAGTGAAGGATCAAAAACTTGCAAAGAAATCCTCATCTAAAGAGGAGTGTTCAATAGCTTACCAAAATGAGGTCTGCAGATTCCAAGAATTCCAGTTGATGGGTAGCATAAACAACCGTTTTATCATATAAAAGTTTCATGAGACATTTCTGCACACAATTTCGAATTAACAGTGATGTTCATTTAAGACAAAAATAATCGTTGCATCAGAAATAGCATCAGTGAAAAACGTATATATATTAATCATTAGCACTAATTACCTTAAACAAATGAGTTCCAGTATGAGCATCAACAGCACTAAAAGGATCATCAAGGAAATAAATATCTGAATCATTATAAACAGCCCTTGCCAATTGAACCCGCTGTTTCTGCCCACCACTCAAGTTTATGCCCCTCTCCTCCACCAGGTTCAAATCTCCATCACCCCACATGTTGATGTCCTGCTGCAAAGCACAGCCATCCACAACATCTTCATAAAACTCCTTGTTCATTTGCTTGCCAAACAATATATTCTCTCTTACGGTTCCAGACTGAATCCAGGGACTTTGGGGTACATAACTTCTAGTCCCATAAACTTTGGTTACTGTCCCAGATACTAATGAAATCTCCCCAAGCATGCAGCACAGCAAGCTTGATTTGCCAGACCCCACTGGCCCACAAACTGCTACCTTCTGACCTTTCTGTATCACTAACTTTCTTGTAATTTGAATTGTTGGTTTCTTGTGGGTTTGATCGTGTGTTTCCCATGCATATTCCCCTGGGTTAATTTCAATAGTAGCAGATGAATTTTTTGAAGTGTGCCTATTTATGAATTGGTTTTGATCCTCTTCCTTAATGAACTCCTGGATTCGATCGATGGAGATTTTTGTTTGAATGATCATGGAGATAAGCTCAGGTAAGTTATAGATTGGTTCTTGCAAAATACGAAAAGTTGCTAAAGCTGAGAGTACTGTAGCTGCTGTTAGTTCTGTTTTCACCAGTATGCAAGCACCAAAGGTGACAACAGAAACTAAAGTTGGTGATGTCCAGAATAGTGTTGCTACTGCTGAGCATGTATAGAGGTATTTCTGCAGCCACCCCCTCTCAGTTTCCCTAAGTTGGAGGAGTTTCTGCAAGAATGAGGTCTCCCATGAATGCAATTTTAAAATTCTTATGTTCTTCATGGTCTCTGATGTCATTTTGATTCTTGAATCCTTAGCTTCCATGATCTTGGAGTTCAAACTTTCTTGCATATTGGCCAAAGGTGTGTTACACACCATGACCAAAATGGTGACACCAAATGCAGCAAAAGAAGGGGTATAACCCAGATTTATGTATAAGATGATCAAGGCCAAAATGACCTGAACTGGAAGCAACCAAAGTCCATGAATGTACCAGCAGAAGTCCCCAATTCTTTCAACATCAACATTAATCAGATTGACGATTTTACCTTGTGTTGGTCCAGCACACTTCATCATTAGGGAGTTGCTATAAATTAGAGACATAAGAGCTGCACGCACCTGGATTCCAATTCTTTGAGCCCCGAAGTACCATTGTCTTTGACTTAGTGACTCCACGGTCTTGGCGAGGAAGAAAACAAATGCAAGAACCAATCCATATTGGACGCTTGAATCACCATTATTCCCCAATAAAAAATTCACAAAATTTGTGATCAACAAGGGACCTATATATGAGGCACCTGTGTTAACACCTACAGTAAAAGTAAACAAAACATAAAAAATTAGCATAACCAGTACATGAAGGACTAAAGATGATTAAAAGTGCACAAAAACCAAAGTAGTGATACTGAATAAAATATAAAATATACCAGCTAAAACTGCATTTAAGGCCAAAGACTTCCATATAGAATCGGCTAAAGCTTTTGCCAAGGAGCCCTCTCCGAGTTTCTGTTTCCGAAGTGACCCTTCCAACATGGAAGAAGCATTTTCCGCCGATTCGGAACAAGGAAGGGGAGGAATATGAGAAAGTTCGAGCTTTTTAACCCGACCCGTTCTGAAAACGGGGTTCAACCAACGGAATATAAGCTTGTTCCACACACTTGCATTAGTGAAGTCCTCTTCATCGTGTTCCTCCACGGAACCCTCCCCCTCCATCTGAAGCAACCCCTCTTCCATATCACTGTGCTCCCCTCTACACACATTGAAACAAAGAAGCACCAAAAAAGGCAAAGAAAATGAAGCAACTAAGTTATCCTCTGACAAGAAAAACCACAAGTCGAATGCTTCGAAATCTTTCACCAGCCTTACAGACAGAGAGAGCGCATCCACAAGAGAAGAAAAAACCCACCACAGTAGGAGCACAAGAGGGAACCTCTTATCCTCCCTCACTCTGGTCCTCACTGAATAAAACGAAACCACGGTAGCCAAAACCCAAGTGAGTGGCAATGAAACAGAGTTAAATCCTACGGCTCTGGTGGAGCTGTATTGGCGAAAAGCAAGAGCCATGTTGATAACAGAAATAAGAGCAGAGGATAGAACAGTGAACAGAGGCAAAAGCATTGGTCCTCGTTTGTAATACCCATCTGGAACACGGCCACGCTTGCTTTGTCTCAAGCTATCGACCAAAACCCATATCAAAATGGCATAAAGGAATGCCACATTGAGCGTTCCCAACACAGCATCGAACACGAGCATGGTTGTTTTGTTGGTGGTACGTTGGAGTGAAGGTGTTGAAGAAGAAAGGCAGAATCTGTAGAATACAGAGAATGCGTTATTTGATTCATTTACCCGAATGGAAAGAGAAAAGGAAAACAGAAAAAGAAAAGAAAAAGCATAATGGTTGAATTTTCAAGGTGTGGAAATAAGAAGGAAGCGAAAGGAGAATTTACAAGTGTGTGTGTGTTGGCGATGATTGACGGTAGTGTAGTCGGTAGTAGGCAGTGGATACTGACAGACAGATAGGATGATGATGAGGATGATGATAAACTAGACGATCGAGTATATATGGAACACACCAGACACATGGCCATCATCTACCAATACCCTCGCACTATTTCTTTTTTATTCAAAATTAAATCTTAACTATTACTATTATTAACTAATTATTTTATTATTTAATTCAAAACAATTTTATCAAATCTATTCCATTTATCACATTATATTATTACTTTTTCTCTTCTTTTCAACATTGATTGGGTTAGGTGGATTCGCATTACTAATTTTGTCCTTTTACACATAAATATGGTCACAGATTGTTTTACAAACTAAAAGGGTTTGATTTATAAAAAATAAAATAAAAACTATGTTTTTTGCAGATAGCCCTAGCTACTGTCTCAGTCACGGGAATCTTTGACGACCAACCTTGATGAAAGATTTTTGTGTACCTACGTATGGATGTATTACGCATGTAGCTGGGGCTAATAGGTCAACTAATAATATAAATAATATATGTATAATATTGAAAATATTATTATTGTATAGAATAATATGGTATTCATTTATTATAATAATGGAAGTTTATTATATTGATGATTCTTTTACTGTTTAATAATAAATAAATAAATATCTGTTTTTTTTTAAAGTAAATCAAATTTACTAGATTTTAATTTTTTTTATTTAAATAATCTTTCTTATTTATTGCTAAATACAAAATACAACTTTTAATATTGAATAATATTTAGTAATTAAAAAAATCACATAGATGAAAAAGAAAAGTTAAGCATAAAAAGAGAAATTTGAATAAAGTTCTAAACCGTATTATAAATTTTTCCGCACATAGTTATAACGGATTTTCTAATTATTTTATTAAAAGTTCATAAAACTCTCTAATTGATTAAGGACAACATATATAGAATGGAAAATAAAAATAAACAATTTGATTTTATCTTGATTTATCCCTAATTTCAGTATTACTAGATATACGATAATAAAAGTAATTAATTTTATAAAACAAATAATTATTACAAGTATTTTTACAAAAATTAAAATCACCCAAAATTTATCCCTAATTTTAGTATTACTGGATATACTATATTAAAAGCAAATAATTTTATGAAACAAATAATTATTACAAGCATTTTCAGTTAAAATCACCCAAAATTTATTCTTAATTTCAATATTACTAGATATACCATATTAAAAGCAAACAATTTTATGAAATAAATAATTATTATAAGTATTTTCATTGTAAGAGTTAAAATCGTCCTAAATTTAAGTATGAGTACACAAAATCTTTTTAAGTATACAAGTTTTTTTTTAAGACTTTACTATGTTTACAAAGTTTAGAGTCAATTGAGTGGATATTATATACAAACACTTGTACAAAGAATTTACAAGAACTATACTTTTAAAGTTGTTTAAAGACAATTTATCAGAGTACTCATAAATTTTGAAACAATGAAGGAATATGTGTATGATGTTAAGCAGCTTGGTAGTTATCAATTCTTTCATGTGCATTGTGAACTTCTATTATCATGACGATTGTTTCTAAAAATAACACATGTATTTGAGTAATTATATTGTCCAAAATGATCAAACTAAATTAAACATACATTTTCAAATGGTATATGTTGTGCATATTTAAGATCTACTTTTGAAAGTGGTGAGGTTTCTCGTTAAAAATAAACAATTTTTTAGACATTCAAAACGTTAACCACAATTATTAACAACATCAATTAAAATTATTTGTTAAAAATCTTTGATTATTTTTTAATCAATGTTAATTAAATTGTCTGTACTAATATAGGTAAAAAATAATAATTCAATGTTTTTCCAATCAACATTAAAAAGGAAAGTCATGATCAACTAAAGAAAAAAAAAACTAAAAACATAAAAAAAAATTATAAAAAATAAATCATCAAACTTAAAAAATTCATAATTTATCTTAAGAATATATGTGCATTTAACTACCCAAAGAATAACATCCATTGATAAGTGTTTATAACTTACCAAATTATCATGTGTACATCTTTAGTAACGCCAACACCATTTATTACCTTTGTAAGAATGAATTAACGAAATGCATTTCTTTTGATTTCATTTTTAAGCATTGTCCCCAAGAAGAAAATTCCACAAGTTTTGGCCCAATTTACAACTTCTGAAAATCTGTTTAAAAGGTATGAAAATGTATTTTGTTACAAAGTATGAATAACTAGTTTCTTTCTGTATGAAGACATGACAGAGTCGTAGAAGGTGCAGGGACAAGATCTTCTTAGTTGTTAGGATTTTAATATATTTTAATTGCTTCATGCTCTTCAAGGTAGTCTTTGTTTCACATTTTTAACCAATAACACCTTTTTTTCTATTCATAGAAACCAAATTTAAAATAGTTTAATTAGTTTAGTTTAGGTAATTACTAATCATAGCGTTCTTATAAAACATGTTTCTTTTTCTTTTTCAATTTTTCTATCTATTTTTTATTTTATTTTCCATCGTATTATTATTATTTACATCACTTTATTTCCTTTTTTTTCTTCCACTTCTATTTGTTTTTTTGCATCTTCTTCTTATTGAAAGCTGCTGGATGTGATATCTGTTGTTGTTAAAGAAGATTTCGTGTCCACAAGCTTTTAAAATTAATTTATCCTGTTTTCACGATATTTCAATGTGAAATTTATGACTGAAATCATATAAACATATTTTTAATTACAAGAAAGATTTAAATTATTTTAATTTAATTTCAATAAACAAAACTTCATTTGTTGCAATATTTTTTGCTTTTCCCTTTTGTACAAACTGAAGGATTCGGAAAATAATTTTTATGTAATATTTTTTAATTTTCTGTGGTTTTAATTTTTTATTTTAAAAATTCGTAATTATAGAAATTAAAGAGGAATTAAAAAAATATAGTTAAAACTATTAGAATTGATGGTAAGTTATTGCAAAGTGGACTTAACATATTTTTTAAATTTTATATGAATTTAATTTGGTGTTGTTTTGTAATTATATTTTAAGTAAAGGACCAATTTAATCTTTAATGTTGTGTTTGTATCCAACGACGGATTCTGAGAAGCGAAGAAAGGGAGGTAAAGTTCAAAAATCAAAAAATAAAATATTAATAAAACACAAATTTCGAAGCAAAAGCGTTGCACTATTCTTTCTTCGAAAATTTGCGAAGATTTGCGATGATTTACGAAGAATATGATAAAATAATGTAAATAATAATAATAATAATAATTAATAATGATAAAAAAAACAAAAAAAAAACAGTACAACTAAATTAATTTATAATATATTTTATAATTATTAAAAATTTACATAATATTATTAAAATGTCAAAATTATGCTTAATTTATTTGTATCAAATATTTAATAATATTATTAATAAAAATAAATAATAATAATAAAATTTATTTGTTTATATAATAATAATATTATTATTATTATTAATTATAAAAATAACTATATAATATATAAATTAATTAATTATTTTTTATTATTCATATATTTTTAAAAGTAAGGGTGTATTTTACATATTTTAAAAAAATTAAAAAATTTCATACAACTATCATATCATTCACAAAATTCAATAAACTTTCCTCACAAATCTATTATAATATACCCCAATCCAAACAACTTCACTTTCCTCTCAAATCACTTCAAATCCACTCCCTCAAATCTCCTCCCTAATCCAAACACACCTTAAAATTGCAATTTATAGTCATATGAATCTTTAGAAGAAAACTCGAAAAATATGCTAAACTTGTAGAGTTCATTTGATTCTATAAAATTAAAGGTTTATTTTTTATATTTCGGTTCGTTGTGATTGGAAAATTAGGCATTTATTTAAGTTTTTCTCAGTTTGAAGAATTAAAATAATAGTAAGATAGCATTTGAAACGGTTAAATTCACATTTAGTGTTATATTAAAAAATAATTTATATTTATTTTGGCATAAAGTTTATTAAAACAATAGTTATATCAGTTATAACATTTGAATTATTGTTCGTTTTGTATTTTAAATTTTTATGACGATTTTGTTATTGAAGAAATGTTAATGTCATGTACGAACATAAAAGAGAAGTTTCAAAGATATATAATTATTTTTTCATAATAATAAAAATGTGAGAAACTTTTATTTCTTTACCTTTAATTAAAAAGATTTGTTTTGGTTTCTCGAATACTCTCATATTACTTTAAGAATCAAAATAACCTCTCCAATATTTTTTAAGAACAAAATTATAAAAAAAACACTTTAAAATATGATAATTGTTCTAAGAATACTATGTATACTTGAGTTTGAAATAATATTATATTAAAATTGATTTTTTTTTTCTTAAAAAGTTAGCAAAGAGGAATAAGAATAGGAAAGTGATAAGAAAATGGGTTATTGTGGGTGAAGGGAAAGTGAGAAAGGAAACAGGGACACTAAACAAAGTTGCCTCCACCTCAATTTTATTTTCCATGGGTGAATTTCCTCCTTCTTTCCAAGGTTGTGGGAAAATTAAAAACGCAAAAGAAAAATTATTGTTCTTTATTTGAAAATTCATTATAAAGATAGAACAGTCAATCACGAGTCTATAATGATTTTTTTAAAGAAAATATAGACATATATAAAAACGTTGGATTTATTTATTCAACAAATTAGGTATATTTTTCACATTAGATAAGTAACATTCAAGGAACTAAATTATTTTATTTAATATGATCAAAACACGAGTATCAAATATGTTAATGCAATGTCTTATTAAAATTTAATTTAAAGTTTTCTTAACAAAAAACACTAAATAAGAAAATACTATTTAAAATGAAGAAGAACAACCACAAAAACATGATTAAATAATTTTTTATTTAAAATGAAAAATCCTAATAAAAAATAGCCAAAGCCAAAAGTAAACTGTTAAAATATTTATATAATGGTCAGATCAATATTTTGACAATAGGATATAACAATATCCACATCGACAACCAAAATTATTTTAAGTGCTTAATATCTAAAACTTTTTTGCCAGATTCTCAAATAATAATAAAAACTCAATATACGAACGAATCAACTTATTTAAATCTTCACTATATACAAAAACTTGTTTTTATTATATTAAAATAAAATTAATGAATTTAAAAATGATATTCTACAAAAATGCTACCAACAAAGTTAATTATAAATCTGATGAAGTCCAAAATAAAAATCTATTACATATAATTAACCTTAAAATAATATAATTTTTACTACTATTATTGAAATAATCTAATTATTAAAGAAGGCGTACATCAAACACGCCCTCCATTTGTTCACCGGCGAAAGCGCTTATTTATAATTTTCTAATCAGTGACTTTTATTTTGATAGGTTATTATTATATTGCTGACTTTGGCCTTATCTGAGTGCATATTTTAAAAATAACTTTTTCGAACTTTTAGTTTTTTTCCCTCAATTTTTCCAACATGAAAAACATTTTATATGTTTGGAAAATTAGTTATTTAAATATTAGCAAAGTAGATGTACAAAATATTTTAAAAAATATTTTTATCTTACAATTTATTTCTATAAATACAACGTTAATAAAAAAACTGAAAAATTCGTTGTAGTACTAATACGTGTCATAGCCTGTTATTTTGTCAGTGTTTTGGACCGAAGCTTGCAATCTATTCAGAGAATCTTATTATATAAAGCATCATTTTTGTATGGTCATGTATAAGTATGATTATTATATATTAGGGAATAGTTGAGAAACAAAAAGTTTTAAGAACATGAAGAAAAAGACAAGGTTTCTTCATGCAATAATTTATTTCACTGATCACACTTTGTCACATGGTTTGTTATGAGTCCATGCCTTCAGGTCCCATCACTTTATCTTAATTTTTACTTAAGGAAGAGTTTATTAAACACATGTTTGAAGAATGTTTATATAACTATTACGAAGTGAAATTTAAGCCTAACTCAACCCCATAAAATCGGCTCATATGTTCTTATCTCCAACACACCCCCCTCATGTCGAGAGTGATAGATAGAAGCTCGTGCGTGGACGTGGGACTATATATTTTGGGTAGTCCGATAGCGGCCCGATAGCGGGTGGTCTGATAAGCCCAACAAATACTCGCTAGGATAGGCTCGAAAATGGCTCTGATACCATATTAAGAAAGTGGACTTTAAGCCTAACTCAACCCCATAAAATCGACTCAATAAGGTGAGGTTTGCACCCACTTATATACAATGAAAGGCTCTAATCTCTAGTCGATGTGGGATCTCCAACAGTAACATTCATATTTCATGATTATAAATTCATGTAAAAATGGACGTTGGTAGGTTTAGTTACTTCAATTTCATAGCCTAAATATCCAATAAATTTTAAATTTAATTTAATCTTATAAAATTATGATTTATAAGGTGAGATTTACACTCAATAAAATATTTTTATATTTAATTAAGATAGAATTTCCAACACATTCTGAATATGAAACTATATATTTATATAGATGATTCGGTAACGAATCCTTATCTCTAATTGAGGTGAGATCTTCAACATATTTTTTCACATCAAAACCTTTCAACTCGTGTGTGAAACTCTATATTTATAGATAGTTTGATAACAAGTGATCTAATAAGTAATTTTTCAGTACATTCCTTCACTCTCAAAACCTTTCAACTCGTGCGTAAAACTCTATATTTATGGACGGTTTTAAGTCCGACAAACTTTTGTTATAATAGATTCTAAATATCTCTAATATCATTTTAAGAAGTGAATTTTAAACTTAACTCAATTTTATAAAACCAACTCAAGATGTGAGGTTTATACTTATTTATATATTATAAAATATTTTTATTTTTTTGGTTAGAAATGTGATCTTCAACCGTAATTACAACACTGAGACTAACCTATCCTATTACAATAGTCGTTAATTATGTATCAAAAAGCTCTTTTGTTCTTTTGGAAACATTATGTGTTTGCTGCACTTGCATTAATGCTAAACAAATCCAAGTCAATTCGTATTGCTTCACATGGCATGCCACATGTGAGGCATGTGCAGTGTTTCCAGTACTAAAATAATAATTGTAATATATATATTATGACGAACAAAACTATCAAAAAGTGGATAAAAATAGTGAAATCACAAATGAGTTCAGATAATTAATCTCTTGATTACACAAGGTGGCATTAACATGTATTATAATATGTATGTATATATATATACTGATATTGTTTTTATCATTTATCCTCAACCACACTATTCCAGCTCATAAATATCATCACTGATTACAAAAATAGCAAGGCATTGCCACCAACCCATAAGTCTCCTCTTTCCAAAAAGGCACCCACATCCTTTTATGTGTGTTATTCATTTGCCTTCTTTTTGTAGTGTTAGGCTTAAAAGGAGAGAAAGGAGAAAGAATTTTACGGATGAAAAAAAAAGTGGGATTTGCTGAAGTATCTTATCCGTTAATGGGGACAGGGCAATAAAAAAAGGAAAAATAAATAAATCTAAGGTTATATATATATTTAAAGTTTTAGTAAAATTATTAAATTAAGAATAATTTAGTTTAGTTGACATAGAAAAAATTCTCTCACTTCAAAAAATGTTACATTACTTAAGAAGTAAAGTAGTTTATTAAAAACAAAGTACTTTAATAAAAGAAAAGAAAAAAAAAAAGAAAAAGAGGAAAAGGAGAAGTGGGTAGATGTTTATCCATGATTTGAAGGTGTGATGATTTGGCAGTGTGGTTATCTTGGAAGTGAGGGAGCATGTGTTGGGTGGACGTTGATGTGTGTCAGCCACCACAGTTACGGAGGGTTGCTGTGTGCACACCCCACTGGGACCAACCACACCACATTCCATCGCTACCATGCTAACACGTGATTATTTCTCGATTCAACCATCTCACTTCACCAATCACATCAAAATCTTTCATTTCCTAAATGCACTCATCATGGCGCCATCCTTAGCCCAATCATACTTAATCAATTTATCTTTTTACCAAGAAACTCTTATTTATTCACACTCTCTCTCTCACACACACACAAATTGTGTTTGGTTTCAAAATTATGTTTTCAGTATTTTTATTTTTGAATGTGATGTAAGGAAATTGCTATGAACGTAATTAATTAGATAATGATATTTAAAATAAAAAGAATAGAATGAAATAGGAAAAGGTGAGGCACATGCATTTGGAATATGAAATAAGAACAGGATGCGACCCTAATCCTGTAGTTATTGGTTGTTGGGGGAGAAGTGGTGTTGGCCCAGTAGATTTGTAGCAGCCGTAGTTGGCATTGTCGTCTTAAATGAAGGAAACACAAAATGACAAATGCAGAAATTATATAAAAAGAGGACTTGGCACACATAGTACTATTTTCAAAGATTTTGCTTTCCCTTATCACCATCATCATGGAAAATATTTATGGGTTTCGAAAAGCAAAATCTAATTCTTCTACCCCGCCAAAATGTTTTATATTCAATGTAGATTGATGTTGAAAACACATTACTCTCTCTCTCACACCCTCACAATTATCAAATATAGATAAATTAATTAATGAATCAAGAGGTCTACATGAATGTCAAAAGATCAATATGTAGGCTAACTTAACTTCCAGAAATTAGGATAGAAGAAATAAATTTTCTATCACTGAAAAGTAGTAATCCGTGCCGTCATAGAACTGGTTGACGAGTTGGGACACTGACTTCTCATTTTTTATTTTATATCTATTTATTTGGTTATAATTATTGACAATAAAAAAATATGAATTAAATGATAAATTATTAATATCTAATAAAATAAAATAAATATCAACAATACTTCGATGAATTAAATGATGTATAAAAAAAATAATGTAAATAAATTTCTACATAAAACATTGACCACCGCCAGCTTTTATTCCAAAAGCATGAACAATACGGGTTGGTGGGTTAGACGAATAGGGGTGTTGGTAAGTTCAAAAAGTTATTCTATCCTACCTAAATGACGGTGGGTCGGCGGTCCAACCCTTCCAATTTGACCAATTTTGTCATCCCTATACGCAAGGTCAATAGTAATCTTTAAGATACTTATAAAATGACATGTCTAACCTCGTGCAAACATTGTTAATCTATGAGAATATTTGCATCTTACATGCAAAAAATGTTACACAAAAAGATCTTGAGATAAACACTGAACACTAAATCGTCTACCTAGACTATAGTTTGAGAGATATTTTATTTGTAGGTCCATCACTTCTTGAAGTTCTTCTCTTTTAAGGAATGTTCTTTATTGTAAGTCCTCTCTAATGAGATTTGAACATTTCTTTTTCAACTTTATTTCTTTTCATAGTGACAAAGTAAAGAATACTTCAAAAAATAAGAAGTAACTTTGTGATTAAAGAATACTTGGGTCTTTTATCTTAGGAAGAGATAAAGAGATTTTGTTACAAGGGACATTGTGTACTCATAAAATAGAAGTGGTATTAAAAACAATAACTTTTGTAATTTGATTGATTATTGTGAAACCTTTCAAGTGTTTCTTACAAAAGAACTGGATAGTTTAAATCAATCTAATTTAGAAACTAGTTTATATATTTTATCAACAATAGAAATTACTTTAGATACCAAAAAGTTTTTTAGTCTCTAAAATAATATATAATTTAGTCAATATAGTGACTAATTATTTTTTATCTCTAAAATTGGTTTCTATTTAGTGATTTTTTTTATAATGACTAGTCTTGCAAAAGGATCTTTGAGAAAATGTTTTATCAAACATCAAGATGGTAGTTACCTATTTTTCAACAAGCTTTGTGACAAGTTTATATAACTCTATTCAACCCTTCTTCAAGCATTAACATGTTATCTTATATCTATAAAGACCATAATGGATAAGATTTATGATTAATATATTAATACAATAAAGTCCAGAAAAATATTAATATTAGGATGATCTAAGTTACATGTAAATGTTAAATTTTTTGGTATCATGATTTCAATTGTAATATTGTTACTTTTATTTCATCCAAAATTCTCACATTGAAAATGTGAAGATAATATATAAACAGGTTGAGTATGAAAAACTTTTACTCATTGAGATGTCTTTTAAAAAGATAAAATCGTGTTGAGTCTTAATGAGGTTCTTCTTAGAACTTGAAAAAATTGATCAACTCTTAAAAGGTATCAATTAAGAGTACCATTGTGAATCTTGATCATGGAGAATAATATAAAGAACAAAAAAATAAGGCGAAAATCAAATAGATAGAGTAAGGGAATGACAAAAGTACACCATCTTTAAAGACTTAAAAGATATACACATTATTGATTTATTACTTGAAGAAGTTCTTCAAGATAAGAACCCAAAACAAGAATATAAGCTTTAATCTCACATAAAATCAACTAACTTCATATATGTCAAGTCTATAAAATACAAGAGATGAGACTTCTATTTATAGGATTGGAAGGTGTGTTCATAAACAAAGAAAAAAAAGTATGTAAGAGAAGCCAAACAACAAAATCTAAGAAAATTGTACATATATTGGTTGAGAATTAATATCCAAAGAATGAGAGGAAGATGCAACTTCCTTGTGTCGTGTAATTATGAAGTAGTTAGTTAGAGTTGGTTTATGACACTTATGCTTTGTTTGGATTAGAGAGTGAATTTGAGGGATGGATTTGAAGGAAACTTGTGAAGAAAGTGAGGTTGTTTGAATTAAGATAAATAAAGTGGTAAATGTAGAGTGATGTGATAGGTGTGATTGAAATTGTAATTTCTTTTTAATTTATAAAATGTAACATTATAAATTTGCCCTTGTATGTAAAAAATGTTGAAAAAATAATTTTAATTAATTTATTTGTGAATTATAGTTGTTTGTAATTAAAACATTATGTTTGATACTGTATAAGAACTAACTTCGAAAAAACTACGAATTTGATGAAATTGTCGGAACGTATTTATGATTGTCAAAAAAATTAATTTGGTTCAATTAAAAAAAATAAGATGTTTATACCTTTCTAAACTAAAAATTAAAAACTTCATTCAATCAATTATTAATAATTTAGTAAAATACACATGGAACCAATTTACAATCCAACATACAACCAATATAGAAGCAAAACAAAGCAGCATGTTCAAAAAGAAAAATTAATTTCACTTCAAATGATCTTTGGCTTAACAAATAATCCAAAACATAAAATACATTCACTAACCAACAATAGTTCTTTATTCTAACCTTGATCAACAAATATATTGGACTTTAAGGAAAACAAGCACAACACCACTAACACACACCACCACTCCAACAATACCATAACACCGTATTTTAACAATACATTTGGTATAATTTATTTGTTTGATGTTGGATAGTTGAAGTTCAGAATATGAATTTGGTCAAGACATAGTATTTTCAGGAAAGAAAATACCATGTAATAAGATTGTTTAGAAGGTGCATTGACTAGGAATTCGTCTAGAAGGAGATATTCTGACTTTACTGAGATAATTGAATCATATAGATGAAGTTGTTAAGGTGGTGGGAGTCGAAGGAGGTTCATATGAATATGTAAGTTGTTTGAAAGATAACTAACTTAACCTGTTATATGAATTAACTCTGTCATACTAGGAGACATTAGTACAAAACAACTCATTAACGACGGTTAAAAAAGCCATATAAAGACGGTTTCTGAACTGTCGTTATTGCGAGTGTCATTATAAATCATATGTTTATAACGACGGTTCTAGAACCGTCGTTATAAAACTACTTTAACGATGGTACTAGAACCGCCGTTGTTCTACCAAATAACAATATCTTTTTTAAAAAAAATACACTTATAACGACGGTTCCCTACTAGAATCGTCGTTATAAATTCTTTTTAAAGTTTTACCTTAAGGTACATCTAAGTGAGTTTCTTTGCATTTGCACTTGCATTTCTCCCCCCACTCAACATGTTATATATAGAAAAAAAACTGAAATAATAAGATTTCAAGTTAGAACACACACATAAGATTATGTAATGTAATATACTAGTAATAAATAAATTTGTGAATGTAATGTAATCATAATGGTTTGATAAATCTCTAATTTATACTAGAAAACATGTAAAATTTCAGAATTTTCTGATAAGTGTAACTATGAGAACTAAAACCTCAAAATACCTAAAAAAATACTCAAATAATACTAAAAAATAAAAAAGTGATAGTAAATGATGGATTGAAGTTTCAAACAACTTTCATTTTTTACGCGTCTCCATACAACATCTCTATCAAAAGTTATGACCGTTTGAAGTTTTGTCATGTTAAGTTTTGGCAACTCCAAATCTACCACTCTTCTCTTCAATCTGATGACTCCTATATAAAATATACACTAAATTAAGATCCCACAAAATTTTTTGGATAAAAAAATCAATTTCTATCTATTTTGAATGAATTTTACAATATTGCCTTAGCCTGTTCGTCCATCTTGTATCTCAAGACCCATTTTGTGTCTATTACATTATATTTATTTTTAAAATTGCATATTTAATTATTTATAATTAAATATAATCTTGTTTATTATTATAATTTAAATAAATATTTAGTAACTTTAATTAATGAATTAATTAATTTTTGAAATTGTTTCTTTAATTATTTGTGACTGAATATAATTTAAATAATTTATTATTATAATTTAAATAAATTAATTAGTGTAAGTAATTAACTAACTTATTATTTTAATTTAACCAACAATTTAAGAATAAAATTGAAAATTTGAAAAACCAAAATATAAATAAAAATTAAACAATTAAAAACGAAAAAAAATATAAAAAATATAAAAGTTGTGTTTTCAAACATGACTTTGGTTAAAAAAAAATAAAAAATTATACTTTCAAACACAACTTCAATTGAAAAAGAAAACTGAAAATAGTATTTGAAAACACAATTTATTACTTTTGTAATTTTTTAAATAATTACCCATTTATGTAAAAACGGAAAAAATTATCCTATATATAAATTTCCCCAAATAGTGACCCATCACGAATTAATGATAAGTAATCCCTTTCACGATGATTCACACATAAAATAACTTATCAATAAAGTTTAAAAATATCTTAATTAAAATAAAATTATTAGGTTAGTAAAAAGAGTTATTACATACTTGTTAATAAAAATGATATTTTAATATAATTCTATAGAGTTCCTTAAAACTAAAGAAGGTTATTTATTTTAAAGAAGAACCTTTTTAAATTAAAAAAAAAAGTCATATTTATCATCCTTACATTAAAATATTATTTATATAGGTCCATAAGGAGGTAGCTAAAGAAGTCACGTGATGAGTTGGAAGCAGGCATGTGGATGGAAGAGGAGGTACACTTAGTATCTAGATTCCATATCCACAATTACTTGTCCTATTCTGTTTTTGGTTTGTAGAATTCTAGGAAAAATGACAAGATATGAAAGGAGATAATAATGATCGAGAATGAGCTCATAATGTGGGGAGAATGAATGAGATTGAACTGAATACCACTTTACACTAAATTATATAAAGTCTAAATTTGACTAACTAAATTTCTAAATATAAAAATAGACACTCGACATTGACATGGCATTTTATCAAGATTTTTTACGGTTTGATTTATTTTTTCCAAACCTTTTTATGACGTGTTTCATTTATGAGAGAAAATGAAAACGGGGCAAGAATTAAATAAGTTGTTTGAAAATAAAAAAAATAAAGAAAAAAAGTTAACACTTTTCACTTTTTTAATACACTGATTTTGTTTTTATTTACCCAAATAATCCATCTTCCATTTTAAGGGCGAGAACATATATCAAGAAGAAGTTACCTTTTTTGAAAGAAGATGCATAAGCTAAGGGGGAGTATTTCAAGCTGAAGTGTTAAAGATGTTTAGTTGTTTTGATGTAATAGACTGAGTTATAAAATCTGATTTTTGCTTAGATACATTTTTGTCTTTTCAAACATCGTAATTTATATTCAAACTCTTAAATGTTATATCTTCTTGATATGAATAAATCAAAATTGTTGTTCTTGAAAAGTTTGACAACCCATCAAACTTATACTTTTTATATCTAATAGGTTTTATGGTGTTAGAAATGTTTATGAAAACTTTGTTGTTGTTATATATATATATATATATATATAAATTCAGCATGTTTAAACTTTATTGTTTTAAGTTCTATAAAAAAGAAAAATATTGTTAGTGTAAACTTCAATTATTCTAGTTTTGATTAAGTGTTTTTCACAATAAAGTATAAAACATGAATACGCTTTGTGTATAAGGTGATGTGTTTTATATACACATAAGATCATGTAAACACAAGTGCTTTGTCTGACAGATGATACAACATCTTGTAGTCTCTGCTTCATCTAATAAGTGGAGTTTTAATGAGATGATAAACGCAAAAAGTTAATTTCCATCAACAACCATCCTGACACTAGCATTTGTCTACCATAGTAAAGCTATATGGCATGTACAATCTCTGCTTTTACTCCTATTATAGTAAAAAGTTATATAATCTAGGTCTGATAAGTATATTCAACTATTTGGAAGTTTCTTAAAGAAGAGATAAAAATGTAATGTTGCATGAAGTGCATTTAATGCATCTTTATGCTTTCGCTCATTCAAATGTAAGAAGATGGGTATCAGAGCTCAAATATAAGAAAATATAAGATCAATATTTTACCTCAAAAATTGATTATCTATTGATGTCAAACATAAGAATTGTTCTACTTTTTATGAAGTAAGCTTAATTTTTTGTAAACATAATAAATTTTTTACTTTTTGTAACATGTAATCTAGAATTTAAAAACCAACTTTCAAATTGGAAGCTCTGAAAACAACTTATGGATTCCATGATGGAGAAATGAAAAATTTCAATTCTAAATTGTACAAGTCAAAATTTTCTAGTGGGGTGCTTCTCCTACTTCTGAAGCAAAAAGTTCACAAAACCAATAAAGAATAACAATGAAGATTAGAGTGGCAAAGTGGACTAGGTTCGGGATGCCAACCCGTTAACCTGCCATCATTTAGGTGGGGTTGGTAATCATTTTAAACCCGCCAACCCGCATTGATCTGGCTCTCCAACTCGTCGAGCCACAAACGGGGCAAGACAAGCCAACCCGTTAGCTTGTCTAGTTAATTAGATGCATAAAATTAATATTAACTTAATTTTGGTCCAATTAACTTTAATGTTATAATTTTTCCACACACTCACGCAAATATTATTCTTTCTTCTTCTTTCCTTTTGTTTCCTTTCTCTGTCTTTCTTTTCTTCTCAGACTTAATTGATTTGGGAGAAAATATTAGGGTTGATTTTACTCCATCTTCACCGCCATTGGTGCACTCTGAAAACTTCTCTCCTTCCTTTCGATCTTGCTACTACCACACCACCAAAGAATCTTGCACCGCTTTTGGTCCAACTTGCACCCTTTTGCAGATAAATTTTTAAGTTGTAAGTTCTACTACTGCCAATATTATTTCCCTGTATTTCCACTGCATTCCTGTTGGAGAAATTTAAGGAAAAAAGGAAGAGAGATGAAAGATATTGGTTAATATGTGTAAACTTAGATGTTGCCCTAAAATTTTGATTTCTTGCCTAAGATGAATGATACTCAGACAAGATTTCAATTTGTGTAGAACTATTTTTTTTTTATCTAATTCAAATTACTTGACATTTGATGTTTAATGCATTTTTTATCCTATTCTCCAATTGGAAATTGTTTGGTTGCCTTTAGTGGCTAGTTTCATGATTCAATATTTTCTTTTTTGATAACAAATTCCTTTTCATTTTCATTAATTAAAAATTGGGGTAATGATTTTAGTGGTGATTATTATAATTATCAAGTTAATGTATATGCATTTATCTTGCTACTGTTAAGAAAAGTAAATTAGTTAACCTCATTGTGATGTTGATGTTCATGATGATTATGTAACTTATAATAAGGTTGGAGATGTTTTTGAAAATGAATCTCAAAGTGTTGAACCTAATAAGAAAAATGATAGATCGACATCATCTAACCAGGATTGGTGTTTGTGATGATGGAAAAGTGAGGGCAATGTGTAATATTGGTGTAACAAAAAATATGTAATTAGTGGTAAAAACTATGGGAGTTTCCATTTAAAGTGTAATATTAAAATATGTTGTAAAAGAAAATATGAAGATGTGAGTCAAATGATTTTGAACATGCAAGGAAAGTTGAAGGAAAAAAGATAGATCAAATTGTGTCCCATGAATTGTGTGCTAATTTAATTATCAACATGGTTTACCATTCAAATTTGTTGAGTATCGGAAACTTAGGACCTGGATAATATTTGAATTGTAATGATGCAACTCTAGTTTCTAGGAATACTATTGAGAGTGGCGTATTGAAAATACTTATGAAAGAAAAGAGCATGATGAAGGAAGAGTTGAATAACATTACAAGTTTAACTTCTGATTTATGGACATCTTGCACTACTGAGGGCTATATAAGTTTGACAATGCATTATATTGATTCAAAATAGAAGTTAAGTAGCAAAATTCTTAACTTTTGTCATTTGCCTCCACCTCACATTAGATTTGAGTTGTCTAAGAAGATAAATGATTTTTTGCATCATTGAGGAATTAGGAAAAAAGAAATCTATATCACTTTGAATAATGCTTCTAGCAACGATATTTTTGAACAAAAAAAGTTTAAAAAGGCAACTTCCTTTGCAAAATTAATTTATTTTTTATAAGTTTAGAAAATTCAATGTCTTTTAGTGGAAAATGTAAATGATGAGGATGGAGTTATAAGAGATATAACTGAAAAAATGACGATGAAATTTGATAAATATTGGGATGAGTATAGTGTTGATTTTGCACTTGGTGCAATTTTAAACCCAAAGATGAAGTTAGAAACATTGAGATTCTATTGTGAAAAGGTTTATCCTATTTGTTGGTAAGTAAAGTTGGAGAAGATAAAGAAAAAAAATGTACATGGTTTTCTCTCAATATTGTACCAAGGGTCAACTTTAAATGTTTTAAAGCATAAGTATAATTATCTTTCATCATTATCTGCTTTCGTCAAGTCAAGCTTTTTTTTATGTAAGTTATTTACTTTGTTCTAATTCAATTATTATTTTTTCAAATAAATAAACTTTTTTGACTTATCATATTAGGAATTAAAAAAAATGCAAACTTCAAGCTGCTGCTAAAATGGGAATGAATCAGATTAATATATATTTAGATAAACCAACACTAGATCTTGGTTTTACATAACATATGAATGTTCTGCAATTTTAGAAGAGTAACAATCAATATTTTTTAGATATTTCATTACTGGCTAGATACATGATAACTACAGTTGCATTGCATGTGAATTTGTATTCAACATTGGTTCAAAGATTCTTAATAAGTATACAAGTTGACAATTATTTAGAAGTATGTTTTTGTGATGGTAATTTATTTACTTTAAATTTAATTATTTTTTATAAATAATTTTTTATATTCTTTTTTTTTGTCAATTTCATGCAATATTGAAGATGAAAAAGAAAATGAAAAATATGGAAAAGTGGAAGGAACTTGTTATAAGGTGCCTTCAAAATCCCTAAATTGAAACATAATTAATGACTTGAATTCTAACAAATGTCATTTTGATTATTTTTATTATGTTGAATTATTGATAACTTTAACTTTATTTTGATTTATGTGGCTAAAGTATGTTATACTTTTGTGATTAAATCTATTGTAACTTAATTAAGCACAATTGAAATTGAATTTGTGATACTTAGATAATTTTTTATTGTAGTAAATTGTATTGATAATTTTTTATTGTAGTAAACTGTATTTGGTGTTTTTGATATAAATTTCATGTTGTTGGAATCAAAATTAGTGTTTGTTAATATTTTATATAAAATCTTATTTATATTAATTTCTTTATATACCATTTGATTCGATTCATTGGAATACCGCTGATATCGACATTCTTTTGGTAAACCTTGTTTAATTAGAATAATAAAGTTTGGTTAATTTATTGATGTCGCTTACATTTTATATTTTTATTATAAAAAAATTATATTAATTACTACAAGAAAATAAATACATAAAAAAGTTAAAAAAAGCAAAAATGACATGTCAGTCCATTAGCCCACTAAATGAGATGAAAATTGGGTCGGATTACGAATTTAAGCTCATATAGTGAGTTATAAAAAGGAAAATATGGAGTGCAGTGAGTAAAACCCAAGAGAAAAATGTATTGGGCTACTAATTGTGTATGGTTGGTGTAATTCGGGCAGTTTCTTCCTGCATCCTCATAATGTTACGCAAAGACTAAACTGTTCCTATTATTTTTTAAAAACCCTAAAATGCACTTAAACTTATTTACTATTTTGCATTCTGGATTATGGAATCTGGAAAATTTTCGGATTGACACTTCTGGTAAAATTTTGGATCCACCAATCCATAATTTAATATATGCATTTCACATTCAAAAATCAATCATTAAAAATAGCATTTTGGATCCATCAATCCGTAAGAGAAATATGCATTCTGGATTCAGAAATCCATAATTAAAAAAAACATTCCGGATCTATCAATCCATAACAAAATTAGGCTTCCGGATTCAATAATCCAAAAATCAATAATTTATGCAAAATTTACTTCCAAAACACTCTCTCGTCTGGAAAAAAAATGATTAGTTCCAGATTAATGAATCGTAACACACACCCAGATTCCGATTTCCAGTATCCATGGTGCCTTTTTTCAAATAAAAAGTTAAGGCCAGTTTCGGGATTTAGAAAATTGTGGCGGTGCAGGAATAAAAACGTCGGAGTGCAGGAAGAAGAAGCCTGTAATTCGTTGTTTGGGACTTGGTTCGTTCATATAATTTTGTCGCAATTGGCTGTCGTCGCTCGCAGCTGAACAAAACTCTATTCCTATGCAAATCATTCCTACCATTTCTAACTTCGACTAATACCAGGTACTCTTCTTTTGCATTAGGTTTTCGTTAGCATCCTCGAAATCTTTTTGAGTGTGTTTACATGTCACAAATATATCTTCGTTATTATCTTTGTTGTTTCTTCCGTCTTTGACTTCTTTAGGTCTTCCATTATCTGATTCTGCTTCTTAAAGTGAAGTCTGAACTAGAGTTTTCTCCACTATCATGCTCGTGCTTTCGATGGTTCAGGATTTTAAGCGAATTAGGTAGGTCGGTTTGGGAGTGTAATTATATCTGAATTATTGAATTATAAATCAGAACAACGTTTTCTTTATACTTCGGTTTTTAGGACAACCTTAGCAAACGTGTTCTTGTTTCGGAAAATCATAGTGCATTCAGTTGAGCAGACTTTGGGTTATGTTTTGGCATTTCTATTGTGTTATTCTGTGTCGTGTCCGTGAGAATGCGGGTATGAGTCTGAAAACAACAGATAGTGTTTCCAGTGGACTGTGTTGTTCCTATTTTGAACTTGGGAAGGTAGAACAAATTAAACTCAAACTTTTCTAATCAGTCTAAAATCGAATTATGTGCTTCAAATTTTATAGAGTTATATCATTTAACTTGTCCAAAAATTGAGATACTTAAGAGGATTTTAACTATTGGGGAAGTTCAATTTATTTTACTTTTTATTTTCTTCTTCTACAAATGTTTATGGAGAAAGTTGATCCTAGAGAAATATGTTTTCACATACTTCACTCACTTGTTGGCTATTGTCAACTGATTTGTGTTAGGTACCTTGTGCTGAGAAATTTGGAATGAATGGAGATGACAATGTCAGCAACAAGTTGTTACAGTATGATTAGATTCAGTGGCGTTCTCCGGACAACATCACCATATCCCAAGAGAAAGCATGCAAACAGAGTCTTGAGAAAATTTTCCATATGTGCCTCACCATTTACTTCTATACTTGACCCTATCATTGTCCAATCCTCTCCATTTCAAGTGTTGGCTTCCAACCTTGGGACAGCCAATGTCCCCCAAAGGTCAGAGGAGTGGTTTGCCCTTCGCAAGGACAGGCTTACTACTAGCACATTCAGTACTGCGTTAGGCTTCTGGAAAGGGAGCCGTCGCCTTGAGTTGTGGCAGGAGAAAGTGTTTGCTTCAGAGGCACAAATCATGGAAGTTTCTAGGAATAGCGCCATGGCATGGGGAACAGTCAATGAAGCAGTAGCTATAGAGCAATATAAAAAAATCACAGGTAATGAAGTGGGCTCAATGGGGTTTGCAGTTCATTCGAAGCAGTCTTATGATTGGCTTGGTGCCTCCCCTGATGGGGTTCTTGGGTGCTCTCCAGATGGTGGACTATTAGAAGTTAAGTGCCCTTATAACAAGGGCAAACCTGAGGCTGGCTTGCCTTGGTCAACCATTCCTTTTTACTACATGCCTCAAGTGCAAGGGCAGATGGAGATAATGGATTGTGAGTGGGTTGATTTGTATTGCTGGATGCCAAATGGAAGCACTATATTTCGCGTGCGGAGGGAGCGTGAGTATTGGAACTTGATACATGAGATTCTACGTGAGTTTTGGTGGGAAAATGTGATTCCAGCGAGGGAAGTTCTACTGTTGGGACGTGAAGAAGAGGTGAAATCATATAAGCCTGCATCTACACACAACAAGACAGGATTAGCAATTGCAAAAAGCATAAAGTTGGCTAGTGAAACAAAGCTCTTATGCAGAGAAGTTGCAGGCCATATTGAATTTTTTAGTTAATTCAAGCTCACAAGTAATTGGTTAAGCTATTGATTCATTTTGCATCCCAAACATTATTACTGTCTTTCATGTGTTGGTTCTTTTGTGAGGTTTGGTGCCTAAACTGGAGGGAGAAGTTATAGGTACTGTCTTTGGCGCCTGTTGTAAAACTAAACACCATTTGTAGACAGTGCCCTTCAAAGCTAACAACATTTGTACACAGATCTTTAGGTTTTTGAAATCCTTTTTCAAAAAATGATGTAATTATAATTAAGTTCTGCAAAATATTTTTTAAACGAAAAATAATTTCACATAGACATTTCTTGAGATGCAATTCAGAGAAGAAGCGGAAAAACCATCATTTGCTGAACCAATCTTTTGGCAAAAAGACTAGGTCAAGTGGATTTGGTTTTCTACTAGAAAAAGAAAGCACAAAAACTCAATAAAATAAGGACAGATATATTTAAACACTAGTGCAAAAAAATTCATAGACAACGGTTTCTTTAGCAATTTGACATTTGTAACCGCAGTATGTAGTAATACCTTTGGAGTATAAACAATGGTTCCAAAATTGTCATTTACAAGTCACATTTGGACGAAAATTCTTTTTACAACCGCAATGTATAATGAAAATAAAATATGGTTATACACCGTCTCAGAAAAAGGTATAGACATTGTGAAAATAAAGCAAAGAGTTTTTTTTATTCAATTGGGAAAATTGGGATTGAGGTTCATCCTTCTTACTCTTTTTTATTTTGAAAAGCATAATAATATTTTATCCTTGATATTGATGCTCATATAAAATTCATTTATATCGATTTCTCGCATATAAAATTATTAAAAGAGTCTCCTAAATATCTATTCCTCGCATATTTATAAAAACTATTTATCCTTATGATTAAATTTTGATATCAATTAACATTTCAAATCTATTCCTAGCATTCAAATATGTTAAGCATTATCATTTAGGTCAGAAACTTAAAAGTACTTTTCAGTCAAATATAGGGATCAAAATCATGGTAAACAAGCCTTACAAATAAAATGATAATACCAATTTTACTCGTTTTTATTTTGAAAAGCATAATAATATTCTATCCTTGATATTGATGCTCATATAAAATTCATTTATATCGATTTCTCGCATATAAAATTATTAAAAGAGTCTTCTAAATATTTATTCCTCACATATTTATAAAAAATCTTTATCATTATAATTAAATTTTGATAGCAATTAACATTTCAAATCTATTCCTAGTATTCAAATATGTTAAGCATTATCATTTAGATCAGAAACTTAAAAGTACTTTTCAGTCAAATATAGGGATCAAAATCATGGTAAACAAGCCTTACGAATAAAATGACAATACCAATTTTCAATCAAAAACATAATATTATATTTAAATATCACCTTAATACATAAGAGTTTGAATAGATTATTCCCAATCCCAAATCATCAAATTAGCCACTCATGTTGGCCATTACAAGCATGGAAAGTTAGAAAAGAAGATCCAGGATGTTTCTCCTTGACGGCTGTCTCCATTAGTGTTTTCTACCACCTTCTATTCTCCTAATTATGTTTAGGGTTATTCATTAATATAAGGACAAAGATATATATATTTTTTCACTCTTCAATCAAAGTGTTGGTGATGTATGATTGAGTTTCAACTTTCTTTGCTCAAATTGGATTAATGAAATACATATCAAAGAATCCATAAACATCTTGATTCCTTTCATTAATAGAAACTCCAGATAGATACTTACAAGTTATTAATTTAAACATAATCAATAATAATTTAATAATAAAGTAAATTAAAATATAGGTGAAATATACTTACACCATAAAAAATTGAACAATGGTTATATTGAGCTCCTTTCGAGCTACAAATTCTAACACATTTAACATGTATATGTACAGGGAATGTCAATGTTTCTTCCAAAAATAAGTATCATCCCATGGAACCTCTAGTGGGTTTGTACCAATAACCTTAGTAGCTGATAATAAAGAAGTTATAGGATCGTCAATGACTAGAAGTTTCTTTGCGGATTTGGTTTTCGACGAGGTTTCTATAAAATAAAGAACATTTGTATTAAATTAGATATAATACATAAATATAAATTAATATAATAAAATTAAATTCTTATTGGGATTCTGGAATAATTCGAACGAGGTGTCTAGGCCAGACTATGAATGTCTTAACTCCCTCGACCACAATAGTTACCTCATCTGTAGGTAGTGAAACACGAGCATCAGCAACTCATACTTTGTTCACCGTCACCTTCACCACATCAGGGGAGAAGCACGTTATGTAAGGTAGTGACTCATCTTTCATATTCATCACTTATCTTTCATATTCATCACTTATGCGAACTGGGTTAATCCAATCTCTATATATTATCTTCGGTCATTGAGGTGTTCACTAATTCGTGTGAAATCTCACTTTTTTTTATTATAGGTATGAACCTATCCTATTCGAGAGATTCACTTTTATTATAATTTAATAGTACATAAATTTAATCAATATTTCTTATATTTAACGAAACTTCGACATCATTTCACATTGGTCTTCAGGTGGCACGAAATGAAATTGGTGACACGAAATCTCCACAATCATCAAATATGCACTTAAAGAACAAAATGAAATGTTATGAACCAAAATTACGTAAATATATTGCATGTCAATTACAAGTTACATACTACTAAACTAATAAAAAGTAATTGTTCTTATCAAATTGTCCACCTAGATAATTCAAGACTCAATACAACTATTGTCACTACAACCTCCTATTCTTTTAAAAAAAATTACAATTGAAGAAGTAATAGACAAATACATGTATTAAATCTCAAACGGAAAACTAAGGGTCTCTCATATGAGAAAAAATTGTCAAGAGTCGAACACCCCCAAACTCAATACCAAGACGTATCAAAGAATTATAAATATACATGTAATATAAAATTAACAAATTTAATCATACATACAATTTAATAAAAAATATTAATTAAAAATCAATAAAATATTTATAGTCTAATTACAAAATCTAATTAAAAGTCATTAAATTAATTATAAATACTAAATAATATTACTCTAATTACAATCTAACAAATTAATAATTCTATTATAACCTAACAATTAACATAATATGAATTAATAATAAATACATATTAACATAAATGCTATAATATACAAATTATAATAAATACTAAAATATACAAATTAATATAAATACTAAAAAAATATATTAAAAAATATTAAAAACACCAACCTACAACGACGTTGGTGAAGGGAAGCGGCAATGACAACAAAAGAATAAAAGAAAGGTGCGATGATGGCAGCACCAACGGTAGTGGCAACAGTGAGAGAATGAAGGCAAAACGAAAGCAATGAGAACCTTGAACAATGAACCAAATGGAATGAGCAATGAGTGTGAATGAAGAACTTACAAGGGAATAATGTAAAGAGGAAGAATGCAAAGAGACGTTGAAGCTGCAAAGAAGACAATATGAAAATGCAAAGAACGAAAGTGTAAGTGATGCGCTTCAAATTAGGATAAATAACGGAAGTATAAATGGCGATTCTTAGGTAAAACCGCCATTTATACCTAAGCGTATTGGAATATACAATGACTTTATAAAACTGATAGATGGTGGTTCCACCCCACAACCGTCATCTATTCTCTTTATAATTGGAATATACAGCGATTGTATCATGAACCACCGTCTATTTACTTGTTTTAATTTTAAAAATGTCACCGTATTTTGGAAACACACTATTCCTAGAAAAGTAACTAGAAGTATGACAAAACAAGATGAGATGATCTTGATCACCAAAATGATCTTCATTTTATTTATTTGTATTTCTTATTAGTGTCTATTAATTGTCATTTTTAGGTACAAATAATATTTCTAGTCTAAGATTTATTTGGATGTAACTTATTAATGGAAGCATCCAAGTCACAATAAAGATTGATGCAATTTGAAAAGAAGACAATAAAAACGTGTGTTACAAAGGAACAAGAAAAATATAACTAACTAAGGCATGTATCATGTCTTTTACAAATCTTGGCCAAGCTTGACAAAAGAATTTAAAATTTAAATTTTGAATCTCAAATTTCCTTTTCTTTTTTATTAAGATTAATATTTATATTTGATTTAACAATTGCATTTTAATTTTAGCACGATTGAAACTATAAATAATCATCTTGCTTATTTGTACAAATCACTTTTTCATATATGAAAATTAGTGCTTTTTTGCTTTGTTCTCTCTCTTCCAAAGGGATTTGGCGCGGGTAGGGTTTATGTGGATGATTGTTCATTCTCCAACTTGATGGTGGACGGTGGTGACACAAGGATCGTGGATGTTGGTCGATGACAACGCGATAGTCTGCCAAGACACTAGTGGTAGCGTGACGACTCTCTACATTTGTGTACAAGGTGTATTCTTTCCTTAAATCTTTTTCTTTATAAAGGTGTTTCTTCTTGGAACTCCTATTGCACACAAAGTTTCCACCTTTTTCTTGTAGCCACTTCTAATTTATGGTGAAGTCAAGATTTTTATAAAACTTTGCGGTAAAGTTAAGATTTTTATCAAAATGTGTAGTAAAGTCAAGATTCTTATCAAAATTTGTGGTGAAGTCAAGATTTTTATAAATTTTTTTGGTAAAGTCAAGATTTTTATCAAAATTTGTGGTAAAGTCAAGACTTTTATAAAAATTGTGGTATACTCAAGATTTGGAGTTGTGGTGGTGTGGTGAGTAGTGACTTTTGGAATAACGCGGGGTTCTAAGGGTTTCCTTATCCCATGGGCTTGTTTGAAGGATTGTGAAATATCTCCTGCAAAGACGGTATATGATAAGCCTAGCCAAAGGAAAACTTTTGCTCAGGCTTTGGGAACTACATGTGATATTCCTTTGTCCGAATTACCCACTCCTTGTATTAAGGGAGACATGATTGTGGTCCGGATAGATGAGACAGATTACTTGGCTGGACTTGAGGATTGCAAGACCCATCTTCATGGTCGAGTTATTCTTTCTAAGGGGGGTAAACCCCTTACACACTTGGACTTAACTAAAAAATTGCAGCCGATGTAGAAGGCTCTTGGACCGTGGAAAGCAATTCCTATCAAGAAGGGTTTCTATGAGTTTGAGTTCGCTTCCTTAGAAGACATGCGATGGGCCCTCGGGATTGGTTCCTTGAAGTTATCTCTAGGTTTCTTGAGACTTTTTACTTTATTCCAGCTACTATGAAGAGTACCAAAACTCAAGCTTGAGTTTGACTATATAGGTTGCCTTTAGAGTATTGGAGATCAAGGGCGATTTTTTCCATCATCAAAGGTCTTGGTACTCCTTTGTCTTTGGATGAGAATACTATGAGAAAGAAGAGGGGTATGTTTGCTAGAATGTTGGTAGATATTGATATGTTGTCCCCTATTCTCGATCACCTCTTGATTGAACATTCGAACTACATTTTTGTGGTTGGTGTGGAATATGAATGACTACCTTCTTTTTGCTCTCATTATAAGATGATAGGACATGAGCTTGCTCAGTGTCGGGTCATACATGATTATGGTCATGTTCCTGGGCCTCAACAAAAATCTTCTCAGAAGATAATTTTCGATGAACCAGATAAGGGGAGGATTATGGCTCCTAAACAACGTCAAGAATATCGGAAGAAAGATCTGCAACCGAAGCTCGTGGAAGGCCCCACAGATAATTCAAACTTTGTTGTTCTTGGTGAGGCTAA